>NC_067399.1:117797318-118100443 GCF_016432865.1 Antechinus flavipes | reverse complement strand
CTGATCAAAGAGAAGACTGGATTTATAATATAAGGCATTGGAGTTTAATGAATAGAATGGGTGATGTGATCAAGACCTCTGTTGTAGGGAAATCATTTTAGCAGCTGAATAAAGACTGGTTGGTAGGTATGTCAGAGGTCTATAAGACACTGTCACAAGACTCTTGATTGGAAAAGAGGAGGTTGTATTATGGATCAATGGATACTAGGATCTCCAACTTATTGGGAATGACAGAATAACCTTACCCTTTCTAATTTCCTCAGAGGGGCAATTTATTATGCTTCTGAAATCCTTTTAGATTCTCCGGGGGCCACAAAAGATCAGTAAGCATGGCCTTTGGAACCTTAGTATTGGGCCTTAGATTGTGTTAAAGCAACATGTGATAGAATAGAAAAAGACCAGATCCCACAGCCAGGAAAGCTGGGATTGAGTCCCACTTTGGATACTTGAGAATCATAGTATTGGATATATGGTAGGCACTTAATAAATCTTATTGACTTGACTTTATGGTGACTGCAACCCCAAGGATAATCTAGTCATATCCTGTGAAACTTAAGGTCCAGCAGTCAGTGACTTGGTAAATACTAAATAGCAGAAATGACATTTGAACTCAGTGTTCCCAATGCAATCATCTTTGCACTGCTCTACGCCAGTGGTTTGACATTGAATAAGTCAATCTCTCTAAGCCTTAGTTCTTTTTTCTATTTCCAATATACTAATTTTTCCCATAGTCAATAGTTCAGTAGTAATGATATGGGGCAAAATAGATTGTCACTTGTAAAAGCCTTTCTGCTATCTGAAAATACTGTTGGGAAGTATGGAGATAATTTCTATAAATATCTTATGTAGATGGGAAAATAGGGTATAAATGTTGGAAGTGATTGAGGCTTTACCAGTAATCTTTTTCTTTTCCCATATTCTAGGCAGGATGGAACAATCAGAAAGGCCTGAGTTTGAATCTTAAGTAGCTGGGTGACCCTGAATAAGTCACTTAACCAACCCCTGTCTCACTTTCCTCCTGTGTAAAATGGGGATAATAATAACACCTAGCTAACAGAGTTGTTGTATCAAATGAGATAGTATTTGTAAAGTGTTTTACAAAACTAAAGCTCAATAAGCTATTAGCTATTGTGAATCAATCTCTCACATCCTCACTTTATCAAATGCCACATAGCCTCAGCTATGTAAGATTTGAACTAATCCAGCTGGTATTTCAGTCTTTATTCTCTTTAGTGATCTTCCCTAAGGATATTTAAGATTCTGATGGGATAGCTTTATCATATTTGATGATAATTAGCAGATTGGTGGTGTGATGGGTAAAATCACAAGAAAGACCTGAGTTTGGATCCTTTCTCAAATCTAGACCATGCATAGGCTATGTAATCCTGGGCTATTAACATAACCTCTGTGTCTCAGTTTCTTCATCTATAAAAAGGAGGTAATAACAGCATCTATTTCACAGGGTGGTTTTGAGAATCAAATGAGCTAGCATAAGAACTTTGAAAAACTTCAAATTTACATGTGAAGGATATTTATTGTCATGCAAATCCATGCAGATATTTTCATTTTTATTATAGTTATTGTCCTTCCATTTTTATCCTTAAATGCCTCAGAATGATTTTGCTTAATTGAGTAGTCCTTCAAACCTTCTTTAAACTGAGTTTGTGCTCCAATGCCTTTCTCTGCTTCATTAAGTAATACTGCTTATACTTTTCCATCCTTCTTTGTAAGAGTTTACAAATTAGTTTATATTCTAAAATAGTGTTGATTCTGGCTGCCATTTCTCTCCACTTGTAATTAAGTCAATCAATTGCATATTAAGATGTTTTTACACTTTTGGGGCTTCCTTACTATTTTATATTAGTTAAACTTCTTTATAAATTGTGCCATTTCCCTTTCTATCATCTATTGCCCTCTTTTGGTTATCAAAAAGCTGTTGAATGATGTCTCATCGTGGCATAAAGGTGACCTTGAAGTCTCAAATCAAATGTCACTACAATGTAATCTCTATCAGGTTCCACCATGACATAGTCCAGGTATATAATATGTTTGCTTTCTGAAGGCTAGTTTAGAAATATAATGGAGCTCATCACCAGGAAGCTGATCATTTTGTGATGAATTCTTTAGTCATGACCTTCAATCTTTTATGATCACTTTCCTCTTTAGTAATAGAAATGTAGAGAGAACTTAAAATTACATAGTATTCTTTTTGACCATCTACAAATTTTAACTTAGTTGTCAATATACTAAATGTGAAATCTGTATCCAATGATCAGTGTATAACATATAAGTGAAGAAAATGAATCTTAACATTATTGCAATTAACAAAACCAGAGGACAGAAGGAAACCAGCTAAATATGTCTTTTAAAGAATTAATTGAGAGGTTTTTTTTTTTAATAAAATGCTCAGTGGAAACTGGAAACATAATTTAAAAAAAAAAGTTGTCCTTGCATAACAGTGCTCATGATTAGTATTTGCAAGTAAATAAAACAAATAATTAAAATAATTGTAGCTTATATAACATTAGTTTCAGAAGATTAAAAAAAAATTCCACAAAGAATTTGATAAAACCATGGATATCAAATCAATGTAAATTGTGTTACTTGGTGATTTCAAAACAAATGTGGAACTAGGTGAGAATGTTGGTTCTTTGACGGCAGGAACACTTTTTGCTTTTTCTTTGTATCCCCAAAGCTTGGTACTGTGCCTATCAAAAAGTAAACCCTTAATAAATGCTTGATAAATATTGAATGTGGGAAATATATTGGTAACATAAGTCAAAAACAAGGAAGGAGGAAGGGTAAAAATTTCATCAACCACACAGATATCTCATGCCTTTATAACACCACTACTTTCTTCAAGAAGAAAATTGGCGGGTATCCAAAAGATGTGGCCACCACCAAATAATATCACACACACACACACACACACACACTGAAACAGATTATATTTTAATGACCTAGAAGAGACTAATTATGGGTGTGGGGATCATGCTTGTATTAGTTATATAGAGTCAGATCATCAACTTATTAGAGCAAGGAACAATGTTTGTATAAAACCACAAGAAAGAACAATGGAAAAAAATTTGACATTCTGAGCCATTTAAACAAGTAATTGATAATGAAAAAAAATTATCATGAGTAGAAAGAACATCAAGGAGAGAATTTATATGGCTAGTATCTTCCTGTGTATAAATATGAAAACAGCAGAATCATAGATTAAGAGACAAAATACTTTTAAGGAAAGAACACTAACCACTGAGTCAGCACATCTGGCTTCTAATCCTGTATCTCCTCTTAACCAGTTACTTAAGCTTGAGTCTGTTTTTTCATCTGAAAAATGAAGGGACTAGACAAGATGATCTGTCGTTTCCCTTCCAAATCTAAAATTCTATGATGTGCTCACAAAATGAAGCGTGATATTAATTCCCAGTAAAAGAATACAAAACTGTATTCTTTTATGTCTTTGATTTCTTCAATGAAAACATAAGGAACCCAGTATTACCATATATATCATTCATATATATGTGTCAAGGACAGTGCATTTAATCACTACACTTCAGAGACAGCTCCCTGGGTGTGAGAATCTTGTCAGTAATTATGAGCAACAGCCCTACCAGTGCCCCTAATGTTCTGAGATCAATTTTTTTTGCCTAGTTAGTGGCCAGAGGTGGGTACAGGATGCATCAGAGAAGTGTGAAATTTAAAAATAAATAGAAATGAAGAAAGAAAATGGCAATCAGTTATTCAGTCAATAAATATTTATTTCATGCTTGCTATGTTTCTGAACACTGCTAATTGCTGAGGATACAATAAAGACAAAAGACAATTTCTGTTCTCAGAAAGTTCACATTCTAATGAAGGAGACAACATGAAAAAACAAAAATATAAACACGATATTTTCAGGATAAATTGGAGATAACCAACAGAGGAAAGTATTGAGGATCATGAAAAAATTTTTGTAGCAGATAGGGATTTGGCTAAGACTCTAAGAACATCAAGGAAGTCAAGCAGAGATGAGGAAGGAATTTAGGCATGAGGAACAGCCAGTGAAACTGGCCTTGGGATGGCGTGGTGGATAAGGCACTGAACTTGGAGTCAGGAAAATCTAAGTTCAAAGTCAGTCTTGGACAATTTCTAGCGGTGTGACCCAACACAAGTCACTTAATGTGTCTGTCTGTTTCTATTTCCTCATGTTTAAAATAGGGATAAAACAATGCCTACCTCCAAGTGTTTTTGTGAGAATCAAACAAAATATTTGTAAAATAAAGAAAAATTTAAAACTGTATAATGCTAGTGAAAAAAAGATCAAATTTGGAGATAAAGTGTTTTATGTGAGGAAAATGAAGGAGTCCAATGTCAGATCACTGATTACATTGTGGGGAGAAATGTTTAAGAAAATCTGAAAGTAGTAGAGGATCAAGTTGTTAATCTGTTGGGACTAACTCACTCTCACTTACAGGTGTTTAACAGAGCTAAAATTTTCACACCAATTCTGAGACCTCTCTACAGGCATGGGACAGATCCAGACTTGCATAGCAGAAGTAATGAGTAGATGTAGTGAGATGAAACAAGGAACATACATCAATTATAAGAGGTGAGAGCTAGTAGAATAGTATTGGAGGAAACTATTAGCCTAGTTGAATTGTAGTTGATTCCCAAATAGTATAGATGCTGTCTTCTGAAATAAGGTTCCATTAAATTTCTCAAAATTCTGGTTGTACTCACCCTTACCATGCTTGGGAGACTAAGAATAAGATAACTTAAGGTTGGAAGTATAAAACGTGCTTAACATAATACGTTCACCCTTTTTTGTTGCTGTTGTTTGCTTGCATATTATTTTCTTTCTCATTTTTTTCCTTTTTGATCTGATTTTTCTTATGCAGCATGATAAATGTAGAAATATGTTTAGAAGAATTGCACATGTTTAATCTATATTGGATTATTTGCTGTCCAGGAGAGGTGGCAGATGGGGTAAAAAATCTGGAACACAAGGTTTTGCAAGTGTGAGTGTTCAAAACTATCTTCATATATATTTTGAAAAATAAAAAGCAATTATTAAAAAATATTGGAATTAAATTGTTTGCCTCCTGGAGGAAGAGAGAGCAGGGAGAAAGAGAATTTGGAATCCAAAATGTTTTTAAATTTTTTTAAAAAATTAACATAATTGGGAACTATTTGATGAAATAAAAAAATTAAGTTGCTTTAATTACAAATAAAAGTTTGAATAACACAATTAGGAATTGGGATAAAGAGAGGAGTTTCTTTCATTATGATTGGATCACCTACACATCAATCTGTAGATGGATAATAGAAAAGTGATAACATTCCCAAAGAAGCAGAGGCAAGTAAAACATGACTACTTGGTCTGTGAAAGCAGAGAAAGGTTGGCAAAATTGGCAGTGATCTGAGGATTATAGTCTACAGCTGGATGGTGAATATAACAAGTGGAGATGAGGATTAATTGACAATTCCTGTTCTTATTCATGAATTAGTTGCTCATAGCTATTAATTATGTGATTTAACAAAATAACAACATCCCTCTAACTCAGCAACAGGTTTGACAACTGTCAGTTACTTTCAACTTGGTTTATCCCATCTGCCAAGATATTTTTACTGGGGTGTGGCCCTTGTGTACACTATAGTTTCCTGGTTTAGAATGACCAGAATGAGGAATATATGATGGTGTTGGAATCTTGAGAATAGACGTGGGAGTAGTCTTAGACTCTTAGAGTTTCAATATTTTCATCTATAAAATGAGTGGATTAGATACAACATCTCTTCCAGCTCTAAATCACATGATACCATGTTCTGGTGAATAAAATATTCTATTTAACTGAGAGTCATGGTTACTTCTAAGAAATTACTAATTTTTAAAGAATCAGAATGCAATAAGAGCCATAATAAAATCAAGTGATACTAAAAAAAATGTTTTTCTTTGATAATACAGAGCACTCTTTGGAACCTTATAATACCTAGAGGGTCATTGTTATAGTGGTGCTAAACCATATTTCAATCACTTTGCAAATGGCAATAATAATAATGATCCTTTGCATTTTCTGGAAGATCATTGGATCATAGATTTAGAGCTGGAAGGGACCTCCTTTATAGACTATTTCCTAACAACAATTCTATGATGTAGGCAGATCCCAAAAGAGATTTTACCATTCATTTTCACATAAGTAAGTATGTGAAGGGAAATAAAGCACTATCTTTCATACTTGATTACCTTCAAACTACTCTTTGGCAAAATCACCTTAAAGCTCCCTAGATCCTTAGGGGTCTGGCTTGTGTTTTAAGATATTTTCTGATTTCTACTAATAGAAAGTCTATATTCTATCAGGACTAAATTGAGTTCAAACCTCTGAAATCTAAGTTTCTGTATCCTAAGACCATGATGCAGACAGCCTTCCTTCTGTGTGAAGAATACCCCTTTCTAATTTTTTGACCTACACCTGAAACATAAAATTGAAGAATTCAAAGTCATAGTATTCCAATCCATAATGAAACAAGAATTCTTTTTTATAACATTGCTAGAAGTGATTAATCATTCAGTCTTTGTTTTTTCCAAGAAGTCCAATGAAGGAGAAATATACTAACTCTCAAGATCATCAATTCCATGTTTGGATAGGCTTAATTATTTGGAAATCTGTCTTTGTGCAACTGTACCTCATTTAAATCCCATTCATACATGAATTAAGACATTACCCATGATGTCAGTGGTCCTCTTCAAAAATGAAGGATCTAGGATATACTATAACATCAGGATATACTGTAACATATTTAACATGTATAAGACTGCTTGTCATCTAGGGGAAGGGGTGGAGGGAGGGAAGGGAAAAGTCAGAACAGAAATGAATGCAAGGGATAATATTGTAAAAAATTACCCAGGCATATGTTCTGGCAATAAAAAGTTATAAAAATAAAAAATAAATGAAGGATCAACAATAACAACAATTTTGATCCTCTGGTCATCCTTATTCAAACTCATTATCCATCCACCATTCAGTCTCTTAATGCCCGTATCTCTCTCAATCCAATCCCCTCAATATCCCACCAAAATCTACCTAACCCTTCTAGTGTGTTCTCTGGAACAATTACTCCATACATAACAAATTTGCCTTCATCTTTGGCATGCCCTTTCCTATTCTTGGCTCTCACTGAGATCTGCTTCCTCCTGATAATATCACCTTCTTGGCCATCCTTTCCAGCACTGGGTACACTTTCATCCAATATCTCTAGCTTTGGGAGGAGGACTTGGATTATTCTTTGTTCTCCATTGCCACTTCTTAGTTCTCCTAGTACTACAATCACTTAATAACCTCTCCTCCTTTGAGGGTTATTCAATTCATATATATTAATCAAGATTCTGATAGATGCCTCATGACTTAGCTAGATGACACAGAGGATATAATATTAGGTCTGAAATCAAGAATTCTCATCTTCCTAATCTGGTCTAGCCTCAGACTCTTGCTACCTATGTGACTTTGGACAAGTCATCTAATTTGTTTGCCTCAGTTTCCTCATCTGCAAAATGAGCTAGAAAAGGAAATGGCAAACTATTCCCATATCTTACCAAGAAAATCCCAAAAAGGTTGTCAAAGAGTCAGACAAGGCTAAAAAGCAACTAAAAATAATTAGATATTTTATACTAACTCTTTCCTTCCTTAAAGAGGCCAGCTCACAATCGTTCTCCCTTCTTAACTCCTCCCTTCAACATAAATAGATTTTAATATCCATATTGGTATATTATCAAATACTCTTATCAATTCCTCAGTTTTCTAATTTACCA
The DNA here is from genome assembly GCF_016432865.1 of Antechinus flavipes. NCBI lineage: Eukaryota > Metazoa > Chordata > Mammalia > Dasyuromorphia > Dasyuridae > Antechinus > Antechinus flavipes. The sequence goes on along the minus strand of NC_067399.1, from coordinate 118,092,651 downwards.
TGACCTACTCTTCTATCTCGTATCACACACACAGAGACATTTATACTTTTAATCTTGCTATCGGTCTCACAATTACAGGTCATGAAATTTGTAATTCCTCTCTCTGAACAAAATCTGTTGCCATTCCATCTCTCTCTCTCTCTCTCTCTGCCTTACAACTTCCTCACTGTAATTTCCAATTTCTCAGCTCCTTTTTTTTTTTGCTCAGGCCAATTCATACTATATACACTCTCTTCCCTTCCCCATCTTGACCATGAGGTAAACCAATTCCACTTTACATTGTCTTCCTCTCTTGAATCCTTTGCTTATAATCGTATCACCCATCTTGCTCTGCTATACCTCAGATATCAGTTATTCCCACCATTAGCTGCAGAGATTGTTGTTTGTCCGTTATCCATGAGGACCATGACTTAAGGGAGGTGATATCAGGAGAGGAAAGTGAATTGGATTTAAGTGAAGGAGGGCTGGGCCAGGTCATCTACCTCATTTTCCCCTCCAGAGCCATCTGGGCCCAGTGGCCAGATCTAGATCCCACGGCCTTGGATATAATATGAAACCCTGGCCTTTTCAAGTTAAGGACTTCAATAGGTGTCAGTTTGACTGAGACTGCACCTATTCAGTAATTAAGAATAGGTAGCAACTGAATCAAAGAATAAGCTCTTTCACCTAACCCCCTCTCCCCCAAAAGAAATTAAACAAATAAACAAACGAATGAATGAATGAATCTTGGAGGGGAAGTCCCACAGGGTTTAAGTCAAAGCAGAAATGACTGCTATTTACATTCAATCTGAATCAACCAGAACCCAAACAAATGGGGTTTAGCCTAGCATCTATTGATGGCCAATAAGAATCAGATTGGTTTTAGTTTAAGACATGGTCCTTAAGAAATAAATCTATCCAGTAAACCCCAAGGTATCTTGGAAGTGTTCAGAGATGTAAAAGAGAAAAAAAATGCTTTTAAGAGCATCTATAGACAAGGATATGATATTCTATGTGGACAGAGAGAGAAAAGAAGGAGGAAAGGAGGGACAAAGTCACATAACTTTCCACTACTGTGCTAACTAGATCTATGAGAAATTAATGTTGCATAAACTTAACTGAGTCCTCTGTGCACAGGGTGACTCTTTTATACCTCCCAATTAATTCACTGTCCCACTCACCACAAAGGCTTTTCTAAAACTTTTTATTCCTCTTGAAACCTCTGATGACTTCCTTATCCTCAATGACTTTGCTGAGTGATGAGGCTATTATTCACTGTGAGTTCTCTCTTCCCCTCTCTTTCTCATTTCACATCACTCATATGAGTTTCTGGAGATCATGAAGTCTAGGAAAGTGGCATGGTGAGAATTACATTATTAGATCTCTCTGTATTTTTCATTCCAAATATTTTGCATAAACATGAGTTTATAATATATGCCAATTATTCATATTCTGCAAATATAAAAATTCAATCAATCAATAAACACCCAGTGAAATAGTAGAGAGAAAAGGGCCCAGGATAAATCCCTAAAAGGGAAGAAAATACATTGTTATGATAATGGAGATTACTATGTACTCAAATGGATCTATGATGTCATCGATATAGATATTTCTTCCAGAAATTGCTCTGTGAATCTTTATCCTGTGTTCAATTGTTTATATCTTCCTGTACGGCCCAATGAATCCAACCAATGTGCTGATAACTTTTATTTTTCTTGATAGTATGATACTTTCTCAATAAGAAAAGTGAAGCTAAGAAGGGAAACAGTTAACAAAAAAGCAGATTCATGCTGTGTAGTGTATCCCTGAAGGGATACATGTTGCAATCCAATGTTTTGAAGTTGCCCAGAAAAAATAAGCTAAGTCAATTCTTTATTCTCCTTTGGATTCTGTGTTTTACAATCAGCTCTCCATCTACACTTAAAGTAGCTGAGAAAAGCTTGTCATATCCCCTCTGCTTTTGCCCTTCATGGCAGAGGGAATGTCTACAATGTGACTAGACACCTCTGAGAGATTTTACTTAAGCTGTAGGTCCCAATGAATGGTAATAGCTCAAATTCTAGCAGAGTTCAATTCTCTTTCAATCACCAGGCAACCAGCTTTTCCTTCAGCCAATCTACAAAACCAGGCGTTCCTTCCAGTCAGTAAGTTCCAAGTACAGTAGCTGAAGAATTTCCGTCAGTTGATTTCTTCTGCTGACATCTTCTCAACTTTCTGCTATTCAATATTCTATGCTTCCAATAATTTAAATCAAAGCCTTTTAATGTTCAGTGACTCATTTTTCCCTTATGACGGAAAATTCATGAACTCAACTTTTTGGCCAGTTACAAAACCATCTCCTTATTTAACTTTCCCATATTTTCCAAATAGCTGATTTACCACTTTAAGTTTTAAATCTCTTAAATGGCATCCCCACTTCCACACACAAAGTCACATGCAATTCACAATACCCATAATATCAATCATTTCTCTGCTCTCAAATGGATCTGATCAGTTCATATAATTTTCAAATTATTTCCAATTTGATAAACTTCTTGGGGGGAGAGATCACCTTTTTTTCTGCTTGTATTTTTATTTCTAAGCCTTAAAGCCTAGCATTTAGTAAATACTTAAATTCTTATTCCTTATTTGATTTGGGGGGTCTTTTTAATAACAGTTCCCCCCAATTATATATAAGTACAATTTTAACATTCATTTAATTTTTTTAGCATGCTTATTGATTGATTAATTGATTAATCCAGAAAATGAAAGATTGGATGATATGATCTCTAAAGTCCTTTCTACCCCAAAATTTCTCATCTTAATATTATCATATTTGGGGCAGCTAGGTGGTGCAGTGCTGAAGTCAGGAGGACCTGAGTTCAAATCTAGTCTCAGACACTTAACACTTCCTGGCTGTGTGAATAAGTCACTTAATCCCAATTGCCCCAGCCAAAAGATGTGTGTGTGTATGTGTGTGTGTGTGTGTGTGTGTGTGTGTGTGTGTGTGTGTGTGTGTGTATGTTACTTGATAAAAACTATATATGTTAAAAGAGGCAAATTCAGGATAACTTTTTTTTTAAAAAAAGCCATTTTATATTAGTTTGCAGACATAAAAATTGCTATCTCTATTGTAAAAATGAAACAGGCTAAAAATGTAACTTTGATTTAAAAAAAAGTTACAGATAATTTGACAAAGTTTATTATGAAAACATAGGGGTATTCAAGGGATATCCAGGTTCTCTTAAGTTTAATTTAGAGAGAATAGACATACCTTTCCATAAATTATCTTAGACATTACATTGGTATGACATTTTTGGTGTTCTTAAGTTTGTTTCCTAACTCTTCTTAAGATCATACCAAGAAACAACTGAACATTCTGAATAGAAATCCAGTCTCAGAGTAGAAGGGAAGGAGAAGGGAAGCTGAATCTGCTGTTTTATATTTGAATATGTGAGAAGAATATTTATTGTCATCCAATCGTTCAATTGTGTCTGCCTCTTTGTGACCCCATGGACCAACCATCCTTTCTTAGTAAAGATACTGGAGTAGTTTGCCATTTCTTTCTCTGGTTATATTCTGGCAGGAGTTAACTCCCTTGTCCAGGGTCACACCGCACCATGTCTAGTTCAGTGCTCTTTCCACTACCATCTAGCTGCTGGTAAAAAGAATATACAGATGTGGAAGAAGATGTGAAAAGATTGATAATCAAATTAATCTTACTCTTATCTAAAATGTACAAGAGAAAGCTGAACACACAGACATATAGAATTTGGTGTGGAAATACAGTAAATTCAAAGGGAAACAAGTAGTGATAGGTAGGATGAGTGGGTTAAGAGGACCGGTAGTATGGGAAAGGAATAGTTGCTAGCCAAATTTCCTGATCCTGAAAGGGGGAATTAAAAGGGAAAAAAGGAAAGAAATAAGAAAAGCAGAAAAAGGAAAGAAAAAAGAAAAGAAGAAAAGGAAAGGGAAGGAAAGGAAATGGAAGGGAAAAAGGGAAGGGAAAAAGGGAAGGGAAGGGAAGAGAAGGGAAAGGAAAAAGGGAAAAAGGGAAGGGAAGGGAAGGGAAGGGAAGGGAAGGGAAGGGAAGGGAAGGGAAGGGAAGGGAAGGGAAGGGAAGGGAAGGGAAGGAAGGGAAGGGAAGGGAAGGGGGGAAGGGAAAAAGGGAAGGGAAAAAGGGAAGGAAGGAAGAGAAGGGAAGGGAAGGGAAGGGAAGGGAAGGGAAGGGAAGGGAAGGGAAGGGAAGGGAAGGAAGGGAAGGAAGGGAAGGGGGGAAGGGAAAAAGGGAAGGGAAAAGGGGAAGGAAGGAAGGGAAGGGAAGGGAAGGGAAGGGAAGGGAAGGGAAGGGAAGGGAAGGGAAGGGAAGGGAAGGGAAGGAAGGGAAGGGAAGGGAAGGGAAGGGAAAAGGGAAGGGGGGAAGGGAAGGGAAAAGGGAAGGGGGGAAGGGAAGGGAAAAGGGAAGGGAAAAAGGGAAGGGAAAAGGGAAGGGAAAAGGGAAGGGAAAAGGGAAGGGAAAAGGGAAGGGAAGGGAAAAAGGGAAGGAAGAAGGGAAGGGGGGAAGGGAAAAAGGGAAGGGAAGAAGGGAAGGAAAGAAGGGAAGGGGGGAAGGGAAAAAGGGAAGGGAAGAAAGGAAGGAAAGAAGGGAAGGGGGGAAGGGAAAAACGGAAGGGAAGAAGGGAAGGAAAGAAGGGAAGGGAAGAAGGGAAGGGAGGAAGGGAAGGGAAGGGAAGGGAAGGGGGGAAGGGAAAAAGGGAAGGGAAAAGGGAAGGGAAAAAGGGAAGGGAAAAAGGGAAGGAAGGGAAGAGAAGGGAAAAGGGAAGGGAAGGAGAAAGGAAAGGGAAGGGAAGGGAAAAGGAAAGGGAAGGGAAGAGGAAAGGAGAAAGGAGAAAGGAGAAAGGAAAGGAGAAAGGAAAGGAGAAAGGAAAGGAGAAAGGAAAGGAGAAAGGAAAGGAGAAAGGAAAGGAGAAAGGAAAGGAGAAAGGAAAGGAGAAAGGAAAGGAAAGGAAAGGAAAGGAAAGGAAAGGAAAGGAAAGGAAAGGAAAGGAAGGGAAAGGAAAGGAAAGGAAAGGAAAGGAAAGGAAAGGAAAGGAAAGGAAAGGAAAGGAAAGGAACGGAACTAAGCTGTAATGTAGTGCCTTAAATAATCTCTTAGACAACTGGGGAAAAGCTAAATAAATTATGCTATAGAAATATAATGGAATATTATTATGCCCTAAGAAATAAAGTATTTCAGAGAATTCTGGATATTATGAATTGATGCAAAGTGAAATGAAAAGAGTCAGGCAAGCAATTTATGCAAGAAAAACATTATTAAAAAATAATAATTTGAAAATTTTAAGGATTCTGATCATTGTAACAATTGACCACATCTCCAGAGAACCTATCATGAAATATGTTACATATCAGATGACATACATAAGATGCAGAAAAAGATATGGCTCCTGTATGCATTAATTTTACTTGACTCTTTTGCTTGAATATGCTTTTTTTTGTAACCTCAGGTTCAAACTGTAGTCATTTGCCTATGATCCTCCACTAATGTGGAGGGAATCATTACTCTACAATCTGCCTGAATAAGGAACAAAGTTGGCTTAAGAGTTTGAAAAAGGCATTAATACATTGTTGATGGAGTTGTGAACTGATCTAACTGTTCTGAAGAACAATTTGGAACTATGCCCAAAGGGTTATTAAACTGGGCCCTTTGATACAGCAATACTGCTAGGTCTATATCCCAAAGAGATCATAAAGGAAGGAAAAGGAAAAGGACTCACATACACAAAAATATTTATAGCTGCTCTTTTTATAGTGGCAAAGAATTGGAAATTGAGGGCATGCCCATCAATTGAGAAATGGCTGAACAAGTTGTGGTTACATGAATGTAAAGGAATGCTTTTGTGCTATAAGAAATGATGAGCAGGGAGATTTCAGAAAAGTCTGGAAAGACTTACACAAACTGATGCTGACTGAAGTGAGCAGAACCAGAACATTATATACGGTAGCAGTACACTATAATATAATGTACAACTATGGATAGATCTAGTTCCTCTCAGTGATGATTAGAGATGATTCCAAAAGATTTATGATGGAAAATGCCATCCACATCCAGAGAAAGAAGTGAAGGAGTCTGAATGCAGATAAAAGCGTACTATTTTCATTTTTTTCCTTTCTTGTGTTTTTTCCCTTTTGTTCTGATTTTTCTTTCACATTGTGAATAATGTAGAAATATGATTAATATAATTGTATATGCATAACATATCAGATTGTTTGCCATTTTGGGGAGAAAGAAGGGGAAAGTGGAAGGGAGAAAAAGTGGAAATCAAAATATTATAAAAGTGAATATTGAATACTGAAAACTATTTTTACATGTAATTGAAAAAAACATATTATTAAATGGGGGGGGGGGAGGAAAGAGCGTGGAACAGAGAAGACATTCTTCTGGATTTCCATTTCAAGAGAGGATCTGTGTGTTTCCATATTCTCTATAGGGAGAAATCTAGAGAGAAAGGGGGAAAATAGTTTATTTGTAAAGGAATTAGAGCCTCAATATGTCCCTGATTTTCAGTTTATCTCCCTAGAATCTTTTCACTTGGATGAGATTAAAGCACACCTAACCTCCCATACTCCCAAACTGAAATATCTTGTTCCCAGTAGGAGGGATCTTTTCACTTTTTGTATTTTCTGCTGTATTCTAATCTTTATATCTTCTCTGATTTCTATTTGTTATTTGCTTGAATAAATGGATTTGTTCACAATTCATTATTTGTGATAGTCTTATCAGTAACTAACATTTCATGAAAAGGAATCAGACCTATAGACAGAAGCTTAAAATGTTTCTTCCCCTTACAAGGATCGTGAGCAGGAAAGCAGTTTGAATTTATTTCTGGTTCAGTAACTTTTTCTCTGAGGAAAAGGACAGTAGCTGGCCAGCTTTGTGGTTCACTTTCTCCATCTGCCCCAGACAATAATAAAATCTTCCTTAGCGAGAGGTAGGAAAGGATACCTCTGAAAACCTTCTGTTGAGTCACATTTAAGAAAACCCATGTGAATACAGATATAACTTACACAAACAACATTCACCATATATTTCTTAAAAGGTTCTTTAAAAAAAGAAAAGGTTCTTTTTCTGTTTATAGGAAAAGTATAATGGTAATCAGTCAGGTTTATTAGCAATAGTGAAGCCAAAAACAAAAGGGCTATTGAAAAAAAAAAGTTTTAATGTTTTTAATATAAAGAGAAAAGAAAATAATTCAGAAGGAAGTACAGACAAGCTGTAAAGATTTGAAAGTAAAATATAAAGTTTCTTACATACTTTAATAAAAAAGCAAGTAGTGTGAAATAGAGATTCATAGTTTCATATAGAATCTTTTTTGTGGTCTACTGTATTCATGAAAATGTTCTTTTAGGGGTAATTTTAAGTTTAAAAAAAAGAAAAGAAAAGAAAATCAGTCTCAGGATCAAGAAGACCTGAGTTCCAGCCCCATGTCTGATAAATACTAGGTATATAACCCTAGATCAATGACTTGATCTTTCAGTGCTCCAGTAAACTCTCTAATATTATAAATTTCAGATCTTCATTGGCAGAAGTTTCCTCAACAAGAATTCCCCCTACTCATGAAATCAGAAAGGTCTTAGAACATGGACTCTATGAGTCAAGAGTCAAGAACTGAGTTCAAATCCTAACTTTGATAACTTACTATGTGGTCTTTAAGAAGTCAGCAATATTCTTGAAGCCCACTTTCCTCATTTGTAAATGAGAATGTTGAATGAAATTACTTCTGAGGTCTTTTCCAGCTCTAATTCTATGATCTTATTATTTAAATATGAAAGCTTCTATTTAATGTTCTTACTGAAACTGAGGATTTTCAGCACTATTTCCCAGGATAAACAGTGATCCTTCAGTCAAAAATTGGTATGAATGAAGTGTAGACTCTACAAAATAGACATTCCCTCCAATGGGCACTTTCTGGCCATCTGTGTCATTCTTATCCATATCCTTTCATAAGTTTGCCACAAGGAATATACCCAATGAGATGGCTGCCTTCCTAATGTTCTCTTGACATTGTAGCTCACATTGTAGACATTTATCTACTAAACCTCCCTATGGCTACATCTTTTTTTTTTTTTTTTCTGGTCTTATATTTGCATATCTGATGCAAAAGAATCACTTTGATTGCTTTTAATTGGTTTGGCTTTTCCTTGGTCTAAATTGGCTGTAATCAGTGATTCTGGCAGTGTGACAAGACAGCTCTTAAGAAACACAGCTTGGGTGCTTAGGGCAGGACCAGCAGCATCATTGCTCTTGAATGCCTCACTTATAACAAACAAACTACACTAGTTTGGTTGGTTGCTAAGTGCTTTGGACCTTTCATCATTCTTGTTTGATAATCCCTCAACTGTCAGGAAAAAAAAAAAGAAAGAAAGGTTAAAATGAGTTCATTGAACAAGTCCTAGGTCTTTCTCACTTAGACTTCTCAAAGATATGGTAGATAGTATTTAACCAGAAAATTAAAAGCCAAACTTGATATTCTTGTTTCACTTATTAGCATAGTTCAAACAAATATGTATTTTGGCATGAACTCTCTCGATATCTTCCTCAGGTCCCTAGTTCCTTTTTAGTGTGTAGATACTTCAAAAGCCAGATTTCCTAAACCAAGATATCCAGAGAGAACATTGGAAGAGAGATCATTTTTTGAAGGCAGGTGGTTTGTGAAAGCAAAGAGATGGCATAGAACACATATGCCATCATCATTTCTATAGAATAATAAAGATACAAAATCTATACAGCCACAGCAGGACTTCAACCACTAATATTACATTTCTTTAATGAGATTTTTTTTAAGACTTTTTTTTAGCACACTTTCAAAGGATTTCTGTGTTCATGTTAAATCAATCTTGTTAAGTTTTTCTAGTAGATAGGAAAAATGGAAAAAATATCATTTCCTCCTTATCTAACATATGTTTCCTAGTTTAGATCACTGGTCTGGTATGTAAGCCATGGTAGTGAAGCCACCTGATCACCTGATGGGTTTTTCCTCTTCTTGAGGTCTTTCTAGATTAATTCCATGGAGTTTCCATCTATGCACTGATACTGAAAAATACACACACACACACACACACACACACACACACACACACCACACACACACTCTCTCTTGCTCTGTCCCTCCCATATTTGTACCACCACCTAGATACAACTGTAACCAATTTTGTGTATTTATATATATATATATATATATATCATGTGCATTCTCATTTACTTTCTGAGGGTTGTGCTTTCTGTCTCCCATTGGATAGTTCATTCAACAAACATTTATACATCATCTCAGATATGTAAAGTGAGAAACAGTTTAGTTCAGTAGAAAAAAGTTTAGCATTAGAGTCAGGAATTCAAGCTCTACCTTTGATGAATAGTAGCTAGGAGAACATGGGAAGGTCATTTAGTCTCTTGGTAGCCCCAAGAAACTATACAAGTGGTAGACAGAGTTCCTTGCATCAAGGAATTCCATAAATCAATGAATACTTAAAAAAAAAAAAACAACCAAAAAACAAATAAGAAACAAAAGATATTTTAAACACTTCATAAAGTTTTCTTGACAGGCCTTTTATAGCTCTGTAAAATGCTCACCATTTTTTTTATTCGTTCTTTGGACATTTATTAAGGATCTACCATGTACAAGGTACCAGATAATATCTCTCAGCACATATTAGTTGAAGGATTCTAAAGCTATGTTGTGGTCACTAACTTCATTATTGGTCTTTGATGCAGTTCTTGCATTCAACTCTTTGAAATCAATTGGATTGGGGGTGGGTAGGAAGAGAAGAATTTAAGTTTAGATTAGATGTTAAATTCATTATACGGCATTAGAAGTTTGCCTTCTCTGGAAGACCAGGGATACCTTCTTGATTCAGTAATCAGAGCTCTGAGGGATTTTAATTTGGGGGGGGGGAGAGGGAACAACACAACAACAACAACAAAAAAAACCCATTGACTGTTCATTACGCTAATGTTGCTCAGATAGCTGAAAGCATGTGTGGTGTTTAATGTGATCTTCCACATTACTATCTACGGTAAATCAGAAACAGGGCATGAGTGCTGTAGCTGCTGTTTAATGATGGATGAAAAAGCTGCCTGGTAAAGTACCCCATTAAGAAAAGCTGAAACCGGGGCTGCACAAAGACCTGATGAAATATTGATGCCCATAGAGCCAATAGCAAGTCTCCTTACTTGGAACATGAAGTCCATCAAGCCCTTTCAAACAGGCAAGTAAACGAAGGAAAAGCCATGCAAGTGGACAGGTTGAAGTGAGTGATGCTACTGGAAAAGAGGTGAGCAGTGAGGTGATTAAGGTTGGAGTCCATCCGTTATACCTTACTCTATCAGATTGCAGCTTGATAAGATAAGTTTTTTTTTTAAATTTGTTCTCAGATTTCTTCAAAACAACATCAAATAATTTAAAAGCATTAAAAATATCCCAACTCAAAAGCAAAATTAATTTAATGGTATCATCAAACTTTTGTCAGTTACAAATGTATTTGACACTGAGGATCTTAATCTACTAGAGAAAATATCAGTCAAATTGCTCATCTTTTCTGTTACTGAAGAAATGGCTCAGTAATTGCAATGACATACTTGGTTTAAAACATTTGGCATTACATGTCATCATATTTATTGCATTGTTTTGATAACTGATTTATCATAAGCTACACATAACACAATGAATTTTATGTTCTCCAGGGATGGCTTTCTTAATGTAAAAAAAAAAAAAAAACAATTTCTAAAGAACTAGCTTGAGTTTAGATAAACATATCTCTTTGTTGAGTAGAAGAATGGTTTAGAGAAGTATCCTTTTCACAACCTTGAATATCACGGTCTATCACCATGATGAAGCAATCAAAGCAAATGCTATTTCTGGATCCTTGATGAGTGCATATTATGTAAGGAGATTACAGTGATCATCTTGATGGAATATGAATGGCTGAAATATCTCTTGGAATCATTCTACAGCCAGAACTTGAGGCATGAAGTGATCCCAGTGCACCTTCATGAACCTTAAAAGTGCTCTATATGTGAGTACTTTATACTCACATACAGAGCATAGAGCAATGTACTCTCTATATTTTATTATTATTGCCTATTGAATGATAATTAGCACAACATGTATGTTCAAGTGTCTATTGTTTATAAGCACAATACTGTAGGTACAAGAGACAGAAGCCATAATTTCTCTCTTCAAGAAGCTTACAATCTAATTACAGACACAATACATAAAAAAGTGAAACAATAAAATATTCACCTAACAATTTATATAACAATAAAAGAAAAAATACCAAAACTTAATTGACTTATTCATTTAATAGTAAATGATAGAGGAGCACAAAAAATGGTGAAAGAATATTTCTAGACAGAATGAATAAAATAGATTTTATAGAATAGGCAAGGTATAGGTAGAGATGTAGAAGAATGATTTGGAAATCAAAGAAGAATGGGAAGAGCATTTTAGGCAGGGGATAGAGCATAAGTAAAAGTGCCAAGAAAGAAAAAGGCCAAATACATTGGGGGAAACAGTGAGTAAGTCAGTCTGATTGAAATTTGGGGTATATATAAGTAGGGACCAGTGAGGAATAAGGCTGTGGGAAATGTGCGACATATACTGTAAGAGGCTTGAAAAACAATCTGAAATACTTGGATATTATCCAATTTTGAGATATTATCCATTATGAAAGGGTTTGGGGGTTTCATTAGTTAATATTAGTATTATTAGTAATTAGTAATATTAGTAAATAAGTAATTAGTAAGTAATATTGGTAAAGTGCATGAATAAAGAATAAAGTGCATGAAAAGTCATGGCCTAGAAGACAGGATTCTGACCCCAAATCTTTGCTTTTCTCCTTAAGACAGACAACATTTTTAAGTCACATACTTTGGATCATTTGATCTATGGTGGTTGATTCTTAATCTTTTTTAACTGTTTAAACAAAGTGCACTTTCATTCATTATTTTATTTGTTTGATTTTTAAATAGATATAGAATGCAGTGGTTTAGTGCAGTTTGTTAGCAGACATGAAAAAGTGTCTGAAAGCCAATGTGACAAGTTGATTTGCTTGGAGAAGCTCAATTTGTGTTTTAAAAAAATACACACACAAATCCTTCAAAGGATGAGGAACAAATTCTCAAGAGACCAAGACAGGGCCAATTATTATTGCTTTGTAGTTTCTAATGCATCTGAGAGCATCCATTAATGACCTAGGTCACTTTAAGGAAAACATTGGTATGTGATGCATTCCATGATGGAGAAAGTCACTGTATATCCTACAAAGCTGGAAGGACCTGCTGAAAAATCATATCCTTATCTTCAGAGTGTCACTCATAAATATAATCAACCAAATACCCTTCTTCCTCTATACTTGAGTGCAGGGGCACTCCATGGGGCATCTCTGCTGATTTTATGTTTTCTACCTCTTGTGACTGTTCCAAAGAAAGTTCTTTGTAAATCTCAAATCACTATGCTGTCGTGAGTCATACCTTTTATTGTTGTTGCTTCAAAGGAAAAGCTCTCCTAGTTTTGCAAGTAATTCATATTCATATTAGGCCATATTATTGGGAAGCAGATATGTAGTGGTTGATTGATGGCAATGATAGGCAAATGATATGTGCCTTTTAGTATCAGATTAGCTCCATGATATTGGGCTTTTCCTCAGAACAAGTCAAACAAAGAAAAGGAAAATGCTTTTCTTGTCTCCAAGCCAAACTAAAAGAAACTGTTTTTTTTTTTGTTTGTTTGTTTGTTTGTTTTTTTTTCAGGTTTAGGTGATTCCTACCTCAGTTGAGACCTAGACTAAACATTTTGTGACTCTACTCAACAAATCGTTGTGAGCCCCACTATCTCCAAGATCAAATATATAATTCTCTTATTACTATCCAAAGCCCTTCATATCTTCCCCCCACCCCCTTTCCAATTTACTCACACCTTATTACTTCTCTGTCTCCCAAGTATTCTGAGATATAATGACAATGGCCTCCACATTGCCCCTCTTAAGAGATATTCCATTTCCAGTTCTGAGCATTTTCTCTAGCTGTCCCTCCTTTCTGGAATTCTCTTATTCTCCATCTCTACCTGCTGATTTCCCTGCCTCCCTTTAGCTAAAATCCTCCTCTCCTTTCTTCTGCTAAAAGCTCACCTTCTCCAAGAGGCCTGTCCTGATTCCTTTCATTCTAATGTCTTCTCACTGCTGGTCATCTCCAACTTATCCTCTAGATATCTCATTTGTATATAATTGTCTGTATGTTGTCTTCTCCATCAGACTATGAGCATCTTGAGAAGAGGGACTCATTTTTGCCTTTCTTTTATTCCAAGAATTTAGCACAGTGCCTGGCCCAACTATTTACTTAATGTCTTTTTGGCTGACTGACCATTGAGAAGAATGAGAAGCAATTTATTCAAGATTTGCAAGGCCATCTGAATGCAGAACAAAGCATACAATTTTTCACTTTAATTTTTTTTCTTTCCTCTTTTCTTTTGTTCTGACTTTTTTTAGAGCATGACTAATGTGGAAATATATTTAATATGATTATTTATATATAACCTATACCAGATTGTTTACCATCTTGGGGAGAATTTGAAGGAAAGAAGAAAAAAATGGAAATCAAAATCTTATAAAAGTAAATGTTGAAAACTACTTCACATGTAATTGGGGAAAAATACTATTAAGTGGGGGAAAATAAAAAAAAAAAGATCTGCCTCCTAAGACAGTAAATATTTCAGTAGAACTAAGGGAAAGTATTCATTTTTATCTGTGACTTAGTTATCAAGGAAAGCCAAAAGCAAAAGGAGAATGGATAAATTTTAAAATGTATTTATTAAATATTTACTTTATACACATTGTGCTAAGCATTGGAGATACAAATAGAAAATTAATGTTTTTGCTTTCAGAGCTCATGATCTAATGTGAAATATAACATATATGGAAGATTTCAGCTGCAAGTCAGATAGAATGTTCCTACAATTCTTAGGGTGAAGCAGTAAGGCAGATGATAAGCTTTTTAATGCCACTTTCACAATAAAATCATATCAAATTCTGATGTTGGATCACGGGATAATGCCAGGACTTCAGTGGCAAGAACTTACCTTGCTGGCTTGCCAACAGCTGTAGGTGTAGCACCTGCAGGAGCATTTGCCAGACTGCATTTCCACAGAAGTCACTTCCCAGGATAATAACTGTAGAGACTGGGCTTGAAGCATCACTATTACCAAGGCTTTGGGGATTGGGGTGCAGGGATGTTTCTATTGGAGAGTCCAAGTGGTGGTATTGGCTTGAATTGTTTGGCTTATACTGCCTCGTGGGTTTCCCTCTATGAGCTAGGCAGGCTTGTCTAAGACTTAAAATAGAATATTTTAATAAATAATAATAGAGATAATAAAAACAAAAGATATAATAATAAAATAATATATAATATATAATATATAAAATAATAAATTAAATAAAAATCTTAATAAAATAGAATATTAAATATTCCCATATGTGGAATTTACCTTCTCCCTAGAAACATTCTTTCTGATGTCCATAATAAAAGGCCATATTTTGTTCTTTACCCTCTCTCACTCTCTAATGGAATAGATGGTTTACATCTATTATCTATTATATATATGTGTGTATATATGTGTACATATATACACACACATATATATATACATATATATCATCAATATACATTTTGTAGAATTTTGTGGTATTTGTTGTTAGCATAAAACTGCTATGAAATAAAAGAATCTGTGGGGAAGACTTACAAAACCCAAATAAACATTCTTCTTGCTTAGTAGTGACTATTTCAGATCCCTCATTTAAATTAGTCTAGAAGAGTGGTCATTTAGTCAGTTCAGTATTCCAATGACAAATAATTCTTAACTGATAGTTCCTCATATTTAAAGTGTTCTCCCCATTTTATCCATGTCATTTCCAACAGCACTTAGAGCTAGCATCACACTGACAATAATATTTAGAAGTCAGTCTGCTCACTCAGCTCCAGCAGATATCCCCCTGGCTCTCAGCCTCAGGAAGCTTTTCTCTGCCCTGCATAGCCCCTTTCCCAGAGGTCTCTTTGGTTCCTGGTCTATAATACAGTTTTTACCCAAGGGATCTTCAGGCTATTTCCCACTTTTGCCCTGCTCCTCAACTGTGGTTAGCTTAAATAAATTAATGTAAAGTTTATGACTACTTATTACTTTGCCTTTTTAAATTGCCATACATATACTATAGAATACTTTATAGATATATTGTTTATATTTGATTTGAAATTTTTTCTGATAATTTCTCTCCCCTCTCATTGTTTATCTAGTAGTATGTGTATATGTAGATACCCACAAATATTTATATGTATATGTATATGTCCGTATGTCTCATTCCACCTACCTCCCCAGACATTTTGACTTATTTCCAGGAACACGACCTATTATAAGTTCATGAATAGCCATTATTTATGTTTTTACTTACTATGCTTTAGAGATTAGTTATCCCATTCTCTAAATGTGATACTTTTCTTTTTTCTTCAAAAAAAATCTCTACCCGGCCTCAGACATCCATGAAAAGCATTTAACATCACTGATGGGTGAATGTCACAAAGGTCAGAAGAAGCTTATCTGGTCTCCCTCCATGCTCTTACCTAAGGTTATGTCAGGGCACAGCACTGAACACAGACTTTCTGATAGAAATAACTGCTTGAAACAGAGTTCCCTGCAGAAATGCTCAAAGGAGATGTGAGAGTTTGAAGAAGGTAGTTCCTGGGAAACAAATGCAATTGATCTCTATTAAGTCAAGATGCAAAGGTGTGGAAGCCTAAAGGGAACACTAGTGCTCCCTCAAATTGTGATAAACAAAATTCTGGTATGGACTGAGTTTAGGAGGCTAGCGAATTGAGGTCATGAGCTCAGAGTACATGCTTCTTTTTTCCTGCCTACCTGAAAATTTGCCTCCATAAATTCTATCCTTCAAAGCCTACCTTATTGAGAAGCCATCTTTTATGACCCTGATTGACTCATGTGTTTCTCCAGTAAATTCCTATAATCTTTTTTGCACTATTTACTTGACACATGTATATGCATTATTAGCTAATGAATCACTAATTTTCTTCAAATTTTGGTTCAAATGCCACTTCCTAAATGAGATTTGTCCTGATTTCCTGAGCCAATAATATTCCATCTACGCAATTAATTCTAAACATATTTTGCAAGTTCCTATAAATTCCTCTCATATGATATAATTCCCTTGAAGGTAGAAGCTATTTCTTTTTTTTTTCCCTTTGTATCCTCAGTACCTGGTTTATAATAGACACTTTATAAACATACAACTGCTTGCTAGATTCTAAGTTTTGCAAGGGCAGGAGTACTTGAAAAGTCATTGAATTAATTTCTTAATCTTTTCTTTGCCAAAAAAAAATGTCATTCTCTCTCTCCTTTCTTTGCTGGTATTATAAAGGGTATCCCAAAAGTTCTAGTGAAGTTTTAAACTTTGAGATTTTAAAATAAGCTCTATTACTTAAAATTACACAAAGATTTTTAAGTCATTCTATACATTATTTTCTTTTCTTTTTATTAAATAATAGCTCTTCACCTTTAAAAATACATGCAGAGATAGTCCTCAACACTCATCCACACAAAACCCCATACCCCACATCTTCGCCCTTTCCTCTCTATCTCTCTCCTCCTCCAGGCAGCAAGCAATCCAATATAGATTAAACATGTATATACCTCCACATCATGCTTATGATATTTTTTTTAAGACTCTTTGCATTTGTTTATATTGTCAGGACTTCAAAGAGTACAATGAACTGAACAATTCTACCACAAATACCTATTGGTTGAATGAGTTGAATGTTAAGGCTGTTTCAGATGACAAAATGTTCAAAATTAATTATGAGCCTTAAAAATAAAAACAAAGTCTTCATATTAGGTGATATGTAGTTTTTAATAGAATTATGGTCAATGTAGAAATAAAAATTTAGAAAATCAATAGAACCCCAAATTAACAAAAATTAAAGAAAAGATGAAATCCCAAAATTAGAGGAGAAAAAGCTAAATTAGAAAATAGTAGTATTGCAAGATCTTTTTTAAAAATAGATTATGAGAATCTGTATTGTGAAATGAAAAGTACATTGCACCGGCATCTAGAAGACTTGATTCTATTCCCAACTCCATTGTTCACTAGCTACATAAACCAAATCTCCAAATCTTTTATGTCTCATGTATAAAAGAGAATGAATATGATCTATCTTTAGGTACGGGCTAGACCACAAAATTTTTTGAGATCTATTATAGCCCTAAGCTCTGTGATTGATGGTTTCACAAACTATTGAATCTCTGTGGAGGTGAGATGTCTGTGGAAAATACTCTACCTGAATCACAATCTGATTCACATACATCAGTGTGTGATTTTACCAAGTGGGTGCACCTTATAATTTAGAATTCATTCTTGTAGGTCATTTCCCTTCTTTCTAGTGAATTCCTGATATACCAAGCCCCCTTCAAAGGAATTTTAAGAGCTTTTTTTTTTTTTTTTAAGTAGACAAGTTCTGGTATGTCTTTGTAAGTCGAAATGAAAGAGTAATTTGAGATAAATGATCTACATGTGAATCACTCGATCTTT
This sequence comes from Antechinus flavipes, assembly GCF_016432865.1. NCBI lineage: Eukaryota > Metazoa > Chordata > Mammalia > Dasyuromorphia > Dasyuridae > Antechinus > Antechinus flavipes. The sequence continues at coordinate 118,075,053 of NC_067399.1, read as the reverse complement.
AGGCTGGAAGGAATCTTAAAAGGTTATCTTGTTCATCTTCCTACTTTGAGGCTAAATCTAAATCATCTTAGACAAGAATCTCTCATTTTAAACTTCTTTGGAGATACAAGCTCTCCTCCTTCCTCTTTTGGTTGTCACAACAATCATTTCACATCCATCTAGTCTTATGTCTATTCATATCCAGGTGGCTGTGGATAGACTAATGGACTTGGATTCAGGAAGAACCTGAGTTCAAATTTTAATTCAGACATTGAACCCTGTAATACTGGGCAAGTGATTTTTAAGCTCTCTATCTCAGCTTCCTCATTCGTAAAATAGGAATAATAGCTGTACCTATCATACTGGATTTCTGTAAAGATCCATGAGATGACAGAAGTCTAAAGCTTTGCAAAGTTAAAGGCCTATAAAATGCTAGCTATTATTATTTACTAACTTCCTATTCTCAGGAGAGGGATGTAAAAATGATTGGAAACTTTCCTCTGCATAATACTTCCTAATAAACTAGATGCACATGTGCTCAAGTCAACAATGATCTTTCCCCTCCTTGGAACTCCAATTCAACTAGCATTTATTAAGGATGATGAGCTGCAAAGCATTTTGTTAGAGACACAAAGATAATTATGAAACAGTCCTGCCAAGTATTTTAATTGCATTTTTCTTAGGCACTTACCCAGTATTTTGTTTATTTATGCAGGTGTCATGTCTCTGCTCTCTAGACCAGTGATTCTCCAAGTGTAGTTTGTAGATCTTGAGATTCTTTCAGGGAGTCTATGAGGTCCAAATGATTTCACAATAGTAGTAAAATGTTACTTGCCTATTGAAATGCTCCTTCTTTTCCAACTACATATCTGCATGAGGTAAATTTTCTTCAAATACTTCAACCAAAACAACATACAGTAAAAGACTGACTGCAGAAGCAGATATGTATAACTGTCTTTTATTAAGCCAGACATTAAGGAGACTTGCAGAAATATATAATACAATGCCACTTTTCCACTAATTTTGTTGTGGTAAAATACAATAATTTTCATAAAAATATGTTAACATGTAATGGTATGTACAATTGTACTTGAGAATATTAATATTTTAATCATCCATTTTAAGTTCTAATATAATAAATTCCCATAATTTTAAAAAAAAGTTTTTTTGGGTCTCAATAATTTTTAAGACTATAAAAAAGGTCCTGAGACCAAAAAGCTTGAGAATTGCTACTTTAGACTATAAACTCCCTGAGAGCAAAAGCTATATCTTATCTAACATCTAATATTTCACTTAATAAATGTGATATTTGAGCTGAGTTAAATTAAAATAACTTCTTATAGATTTCTGTTTAAGGCAAATAACTTGTTTAAGGCAAATTCCTCTTACCTCATTTGCTTTGACTTTCCAAATCTTTTAATCATTTGTTTTTTCAGTTTTTCTTCCAAACTCCAAACTCTGAAATTCTAAAGATCATAATTGGACCCAGGACTTGATAGAGGATGTGAGTCCTCAACAAGTCTAGATCTCTATTACCTTTCCACATGGCTCCATCGCTAGTCTCCTATGAAAGGATTTTTAGCCAGAGGACATCATATTGGTTAGTATTCCCCTAACACTGGGAGAGAGCGCCGCTATCTGAAATCTAGAGGACATCATATGGGTTAGGATTTCCCTAATACTGGGAGAGAGCACTTCTATCTGAAGCAGGAAGCAACATAACCTTACAAATCTCCATAGAGGATATAAGAAAAAAATCTAGAAATTACAAAACAGGATCAATATTCTGTCCTGAAAATTCCATGGGACACACAGCTGACTTCCAGTAATAATAATTAATATTTATATAATATATATTACACATAATATATATATTTACATAATACATATAATATTAACTGCACATCACTTTACAAATATCTTCTCATCTGATCCTCACAACAACTCTGAGAAATAGATGCTATTATCATCCACATTTTACAAATTAGAAAACCCAGTCTGAGAAAGGTTAATTGACTTTGCCAAAGTCATAATGTATTAAAATGTCTGAGGCTAAACTCAGACCTTACTGACTCCAGATTCAGCATCCTATCCATTATTCCCACTTCTATCCATTACTTCCAAAATTCACACATATATATACATATACATACAGAAGGAAAAAACCCCATAGCCTTTCTTTCAACGATGATTGGCTTTTGATTTTGGACCCTTAAAGGAGAGCAGGAGAAGTAAAGTAAGAAGAGATAAAGATATTACAGGTTTGCTCTGAGGACACAGAGGCTTACTCATCATCAAATAATTGTTTTGTGGTGGGAAATGTGCTTGAGAAATGAGGTCTTAAGAATTCTTCCCCTCTTTCCTCTGTCCTTCCTTTCTCATGTGCTTTGGGAGATAAGCAGCTGTCCTCACAAGAAACTGTAATCCATATCTTTCTTCTCCTCCCAATCTGTTCTTTCTCTTTCCTTTCTCATGGACTCTGGGAGATAACTAGCAATCCTCAGAAAAGGCTACAGCCCCTATCTTTTTTTGCCTGCTCTTCCTCTGGGTTAAGATAACACTGTTACTGAGTACCATTTGCCTAAAAAGCCATAGCATTAAGCAAAACTGTGAAATCACTAGTTTGGTTTGATGGCCTTTCTATTCTACCCCTTTTTTCCTTTCTCCCCTTTCCCCCCTTTCTTTCCCCATCCCTAAAGAGGAACTTAAATCAGCCTCCTGTCATTCTAGTCCTGCTCTCTCTGACCCAGAATGCTTATCCTTCTACTCCCATTATGTTGGACCATTCCCTGCTTGAATCTATTCTGGTCTAGAACCAGATATGAGGTATCAACTTGTACATTAGATAAGTTAATTAATGCTCATAAGCCAATGAAATTTAACATGGTCCTTCTGGGGATAACGGTTAGTACTTTCTTTGTCTAATTCATTCAGTGACTCCAATGGTAGGAATTTTAGCAGAGTTTAAGTCTCAGAAGTTATTTGTTATTTTTGGCAAATGGAGCCTTTCAGCACCCTCAAGTCATTGAATTGTAAAATTTTAGAGCTAGGAAGGATAGCATATGGGAGGCTAGCTGCTCCCTAGAAAGTATATGACTTTTACTCCCATGGATCCAAAAGAAGTTGACCTATCATCTCTGCCAAGTGAAGCAGAATGAAAATCTTTTTCAAAATAGTGCATGAGCACTATAGAATTTTAAAGTCTGAAGGGATCAGTTTTAAATATATATTATGCGTGAATATATATATATATATATATATATATATATATATATATGTATAAAATATGGGCCATTTTACATGTATATATATTTCAACTTCCACAATAATAATAGAATAGATTTCATTTTTGTCATCAGGAGATTGGGTTCAAATCTGAGCTTGATACAAGCTATATGACCCTTCTGAGCTTCAATTTCCTTATCTGTGAAATAATCATTATAGTTCTTATGCTCTTTATATAAAGTTGTGATAGAAAAAGTGCTTTGAAAATCTCTAATAGATCACTAAATATCAATAATATTTATGAAGTTGCTGACATCTAAAATTGAACCAACAAAGACATACTTGATAATTTAAAAAATTAAATTTTTTAAAGCTCTTACAGAATGCCATGCACAGTGCTAAAGAATGGGAATAGAAAGACAACAATTGTGAAATAGCCCTAACTTTCAGGAAGCTTATATTCTTTTTTTTTTTTTTTTTAATACTGAATTAAGGCTATCAAGATTTTTTTAAAAATGAATTTGTGGAATAAAATAAGCATATCTATAACATAGTATAATTTTAAAAAATTTGATTGTTCATGAAACTGCAAATATATTATGCACAGCTTGCTATTTGTTCCTTTTAAATATATAATAGAATTATCATATACATTTCTTTTTTTTCTCCCCTCCCTCCTAGAGATGACTACCATTAAACTCAAATTGATCTATGTGTATATATAATATCTTTCATTTTCTTTTCCAAGGCAATTGGGATTAAGTGACTTGCTCAAAGCCACACAGGTAGGAGGTGTTAAGTGTTTGAAGTTGGAGATGAACTCAGATTCTCCTGACTCTAGGGCTGGTGCTCTATCTACTGGTACCATATAGCTGCTCCAGTCAAGGTATATCACACACACACACACACACACACACACACACACACACACTTATTTTATAAATACTTCTACTAGTTCTTTCCTTGAATGCAGATAGACTCTTTCTTCATATGTCTTTTATTGATAGTTTGGCTATTTATAATAGCCAAAATGACACATTTACTCAATTATTCTTAAAACAATATTGCTTTTACTGTATACGATGTTCTATTGATTCTTCTCATTTCACTCTTCGTTATTTCATGCAAATCTTTCCATGTTTTGTCAAGATCATTGAGTTCATCATTTCCTATAGCTCAACAGTATTCAATCACAATTATATATTACAACTTATTCAGCCGTTCTTCAGCTGATGAGCATCCCTGTAATTTCCAGTTCTTTGCCACCACAAAGAGAGCTGCTATAAACATTTTAGAACTTACATTCTAATGATAGTTTCTGGCAAAGTTAGGATTCTACACTTCCAATTATTCCTTCTACTACCAAGGACAGACCACAATTCTGTAGGGAATAATGGCAAGTTTAAAAAATGAAGGTCCAAAGAACAGGGTTGTTTGGTCTCCATGAAAATACTAGGCTAAAGTTAGCATTCTCCTATGTGTAAAGGAATCTGCCCCAGAGCTTTTCCTTTCTTTTCCATAAATAAATATTATCATTTGCAGAGATTATATCCATGTTCAAACAAACTGGCATGACCGGCATAGTAGAAAAATCACTGGATTTGGAGTCAAGTGACTGAGTTCAAATTCTGGCTTTGCTTCTTATTTGCTACACTAATTCCCCAGGCTTTTTACTTGAGCTCAATTAAACAAAAAACCATTTCACAAGTACAAGATGAGACAGGTATAGATAGTGAGACAGTGTTTTGCGTGTAAAAGAACTAGGATTTGGATGAACTACAAACTCACTATGACACAACTATGTATATAGTATGTCAACTGGGAAAATGAATGCCAACTTAGCCTGCTTTGAGAGGCATTGTGTACAATACTAGAAAGGTACTAATCCCCTAGTACTCTGACCCAGCCAGACAACATCAGAAGAACTGTCTTTACTTCTGGGTGCCATAATTTTGGAGGACATTGATAAACTTCTGAGTTAAGAGAACAGCCAGAATGTTGAAAGACATTGGGGTTCTTATGACTTCAACTGTTGGAATAGAAAAGTGTGTCAAGGGGAACCCAGTGTCTCTCATGTGGAAGAAAGATTAGATTTGTTCTGTTTGGTACTGGAAGGGAAATCTAGATGTAGTGGATAGAATTGCAAAGAGAGAATTTAAGCTACCCCAAAGTGGAAAGAGCTGCCTTAGAAGGAAGAGATTCCTGACTTCACTGGGTCTCTTTAAGCATGTAGGAAAGGTGTTTTTTGTTCAGAGGTCCCTTCCAATCCTGAGGTTCTGTGATACCTATGTGACCTTGAAGGGACCCTGAAACTCAGTTTCCCTATTTGTAAAATGAAGGCCTTGCATTAGCGATCATCCTCTCGATTTAAATCCACCATTTGACCCTTACGTTGTGACTCAGTGATAGTCTAGCCCTTTAAAAAGAAATGTGTGGGAGGTTCTGGCTGGGCTATATTAAAGCATCTAAAGCATTGTTTGGGGAACACAGTTAATACTTTATGTTAGAATGCATCAATGGGGTGCATTTCTTCCTTACAAACTGATATTGTGTTTCCACTAAAGACCTCTTATGTTGTCTGGTTCTGAAGAAACACTCCCAAGCACCTCCTCTGGATCCCTGGGCACGGAAGCCAACACCTACTCCCCCTATTTCCCCTACCCCCAACCAGGAAATCCAATCCCCTCTTCTTTTGTACTGAGTGAAATCATTTGAGGTTGGAGTATAACTTTCCACAAAGTGAGTATTTTAATGATGAATAATAAAAGGGATTACTTAGATAATTGATGCAGCTATGTTGCATTGTGCAAGAGAGTACCCTGAAGGAAAGCCCAGAGACTGCCGGAGAGCTAAGATTATAATTAACTTACAAAGAGCAGGTGATGGGAGCAGCAGCCTGGGGCCCTTCCACTATTTAAAGAAAGGAAAGCTTGACAAATATGTGCATGCCAGTTTTAGCCCTTTCTCCTTTCCCCTTGAACCCTCCTGAAAGATCTAAGCTGCAAATATCTGGAACTGAGCAAAGAGAAAGAGAGAGAGAAGAGGAAGGAAAAGGCAGACAGACTAATTGAGAGAATGAGAAAGACAGAAAACAGGAATGCTACTGGATTTAAAACAAAGTACCCTTTAATTTTTAAGATCTGAATTGATTTAAGTAGCAAAGGGGAAAAGCTAGTGTAGCATTGATCTAGAAATACTGTATCTCCATGGAATATACTGATGTAAAAGGTGCAATCTGTCCCCTGATTCTCACCCTCTGCTCTACCTCATGCACAAAAATCTTGTGCTACCTTGAGAAACAAAAGAAACTTTGGATTTGTGTTGAGTCAAACTAGGTTTGAATTTCATTTTGGGCATAGCATTGTGGTCATGGATGAGCTATTTTACCTCCCTGTAACTTAGTTTCCTTATTTGTAAAATTAGGATAAAAATATTTAGACTACCATCCTCCATCCCCCAACAGCTGTTAAGAGGACTTTGCTTTATAAACCCTAAAGTATTATGCTAAAGCAATCATCATAGATAATAATATTAGATTTGGAAAGACTTTATAACCAACACTTAGTCTAATGATGTTTGGGGGGCCAAGTGGATTGAGTGTCAGGTTAGAAGCAGGAGACTCATCTTTCTGAGTTTAAATCTGGCCTCAGGTAATTACTGGTTGTATAACCGTGGGCAGGTCACCTAACCCTGTTTGCCTCAGTTTCCTCATCTGTAAAATGAGCTGGAAAACAAAACAGTAAACCACTTGGTATCTTTGCCAAGAAAATGCCAAGTGGTTGATGTAATTTGACTTTGTGGTCCCCTGATTTTAGGGAGGGCTTCTGTTAAGTCAGTAATTCTAAATCTTCTGGCTTTGGAATCTGCCTCTCGAAACTCCCCTGCCCAATCTGTCTGATTCTGAATAGACCACTCCTCAGATAGCTTCTGGCCTCAGGATATTTCCACAGATCTAACTCCTAAAACAATAGTGAAAAGACCACTACTCAGTTCATTGCTAACTATCAGATAGATAATCTGTTGGTCAGTGATAGCCAAATTCTGGAGACCACTTCTCTGGGCCATAGAATTAGCATGTCAGTGATAGAAAGCTGGATAAAAGGGTCTCTTTGCTTCTGATTCCTTGCTAATTTCTTTTGGAATTTAGTCTGCTTGCAATGGTATTACAATTACAATAAAACTTTGCCCCTTTATTAGGAAATAGGTTCAAGCCTGCAAATTCTTTTGAGACACCAGTCTGTGACCCCAAACTTTTGGGAGTTCTCTAGAGTCCCTCTTCTCAATCTCAACAGGGTCATGAAGTGTCAGCCTGAAAAATTGAAAACAAAGAGCAACAAAAAAAATCTAATGATTCATTCATTTTACAGATGAAGAAAATGACGAAAAAAGAAATGAAGTGACAAAAAGTAAAATGGTTAATAAGGAATTAAAAGCACTGGAAAAGTTGTCAAGATTTCTTAATGACTTTCAATCATATCTGAAAGACTGGGGAGGTTGAAGCAGGTATCACAGTACCAAAGAAGGACAAATACCATGATTTTCCCAGAAGTGAAGAAATTATAAAGCTTGACTTTAATAAATAAATAAAGCTTTATTTCAATTCCTTGCAAAATTCTAGACTGTCTTATTAAAGGAGCATCTAGAAAAAAATAACAACAATTGCATGAAATAGCATTTAACTTTTTAAGAGGTGGGCTGCCTCATTTTGACTGTGTATCTACAGTACATAACCCTGATAAGTTCTGGGTCAGGGAGGGGTTGGCAAAGAAAGTCTAAAGTACTGATCAGATTATTCCCAGAGGCAAGCAGAGAAGAACTCTGAAAGGGATCCACTTGGCCTTTCATTCCTATCCTTTGTGGAAGTTTTGGGTAACCTCATCTTACTGGATCCATTCAGAAAGCCAAGTTATAATGACAAGGGAGCCCCAAAACTCTCTAAAAACTGGTTCCCTGAATCTAATCTTATCAATATCAAAACCCCAAGGTTTAATTTCACCTATAAATCTGTCTATGGTCCATACTATCTTTGCTGAATCCCTTTTATGTTAGCTGGCCATGGTGTTCTGCCTCATAGTGTTTTTCTTCTTATCCTTTCCCCCATGCTTTTCTTTCTCTTTGAAATATAGCTAATAAACTTTTTTAGGGTGCTAAACTGCCAGTTAGTAGTATACTTCCATGTCATAGTATATTCCCTTTCTCCTATTGTGAGTTTCCTTTGTAATTGTTAAAATCCCTTTCCATGATAATTATGTGCTCTCCCAAATCTATTTCACATTCACCACTCCTGGTACCTATTTTATTTCTTCATTTTGTCTGTAACCTCTTCTCATAAATAAATGTACTTTTTGGCAAGGAAAAAGCCCTTGTGAGTTCTTCATATGTGAATTGCTAACAAACCCTAACATTTGATAGGCTTACACCTATCTCATCATTTGGTTACCAATTACTCTTTAATCTCATCAATGGTGCCTTACACATAATAGTCACTTAATAAATGATTGTTGGTTGATTGGAGAAAAGGTTATGGCAAACCAACTTTATAGAACAGAAGAATGCTGTAAAAATAGTTTACCTAGATTTTAGAAAAACTTATGGTATTTTTGCAGACAAGCAATATAGGTCAAATAATGATACAGTAGCTAATTAAGAATTCAATGAAATCTATGCTTGTCTTTGTGCTTTTTAACATTTATATCTTGACACAAACTGGGAATAGCTAATATACTGCATGATGGAGTGAAGAACACTTGGTTTATAGAAATAAACGTATAATCTTCATTTTGCTTCAAAATATCAACTTCACCAGTACAAGAAGATAACAGGGATAGGGATGGGTGGGAGGAGATGATATGAAGAAACATGTTTTACCTAAAAAAAGGCACAGGCTTTTAGTGGAATGCAGGTTCACTCAGTTACACATATGGTGTCCAGGCCTAGGGAGGTGACAGCATCCAAGTATGTTCCTCTGGCCAAACCATATATAGAATGTTATATTACCCGTGTGATTTTGGGCAAGTCCCTCAGTTTCTTTAACTGTGAGATGAGGGGTTTCAGATTAGATGATCTTTGAGTTCCCTTTTTAGTCCTAAATCAATGATTTTGTGATCCCATGTTCAGTTCTGGACACCACATACTAGAAAGATATTGGCAAACTGGAAAGCAGCTAAGGGTAGGTGAGGCTGGTGAAAAATGCTTTGAGATCCTCCTATATGAGACCTTGATGAAGGAGCTAGAGTTAGCTATCTCAAGAAAAGATGTAGAGGGGCTATCAATACAATCTTTAAGGACTTGAAAATTTGCAAGCTGGAAGAAGGATTAGAGACTCATTTTCCTTTGCCCTAAAGGCCAAAACTAAGTGGAAATTACAAAGAAACAGACTTAGGTTTGAAGAAACAACATCCTAAAGATTAGAGCTATTTCAATATTATGGGAAAACTCAGGCTTTTTGGAGAGGGGAAGAGGGAAGTCCCCTCTTCACTGGAGAGTGACCAACACATTGCCATGTAAGTTACAGAAGGGAATCTTCTTCAGGTATGATTTGGACCACATGACATCTGAGATTGTTTTCAACTCTGAAATTCTCTGAATTGCCTAATGTCACACAACTAGTTATAGAGTCAATACTAGAATCCATATCTTTTGACTCAAAGTTCAATCATTTTTCCACAATGCATTTCCAGCTGGAATTAATTTTCCATAGCCAGTGCTTCACTAGCATTATAAATGTAACCATAAATAGCAAAATACATCTAAACACATTTAGGATGTATAACGTATAGAGAACTGTGTCTGGAGTTAGGAAGACTGAGTCCAGATTTGGGCTTTGGACCTCCAGGGGTGGAGCCAAGATGGCAGAATAAAGCCAGGAAGCTGCTCCAGCTCTCCCAGTTAACCGTGAAAACCACATGAAACTGAGCATCTGAACAGAGTCTGGCGGAATAAAACCCCTCTCTGGCTCAAGATAGATTGGAAGGACTTCAAGAAAGGTCAGTCTCTCTGGGCTGAAAGGGCTGTTCAGGCCAGATCAGATAGACTCTGGAAAAGGCAGTGAAAGGGTCTTAATTACAGTAGATCATCAATTAAGACCCTCAGTCCTAGCTCAGCAGAGAAACAGATCAGGGGAGCAGCTTCCAGGCTTAGCTCAGAAGGCAAACTGGGAAATGGGGATATCTTGAAAAAAGCAGGCAAAGCTCCCCTGTGCTCAAAGCCAAGGCAAATTTGGGCTCAGATGCTTTTTAGCTCTGTGACCTTGGACAATTAATTTCACTGTTGTTTGTCTTAAAATCCTCAATCATAAAATGGGAATAATAATAGCACCTATATCCCAGAGTTGTTGCACATTTAGAACATGCTGTTTGCTTAATAAATATTTGTTTCTTTTCTTTATTCCTTCTTGGACTAATATGTAGAAAATGCAGTTAACCTACATGCTAAGATTTGTGGACCTTTTTAAATCCCTATCTGTCCATGAATAAATATTTCCCTGTTATATTCCCTTGCCATTAGGGTTTTTACTTTGACTTAAGTAATTGTATTTCCAGAATGTCTCAGGTAAAATATAAATGCATTAGTTGGGAAAGAGAAGCCTTTTTATCAACCATCATTACATTTTAGGCAAGGACATCTCTGAAAAGATGGAGAAGGGGAAGGCCAGACTACAACCATGGGGAGTCCTCTGGAACTGGAGAGAAGGGGAAGAACATTAATTACCTGCTGTCATACCAGGTCAGAAAATCAAAGGACAGTGAGAGGCATATATTCTATATCATTTCTACTAAGAATAGGATCTGATAGAATAGAACAATATTTGCATGCTGAATGACATTGTCTTCAAGAATACCATTAGATACTCAGCTGTCCAAGGGATGCACTCAGGAAGCAAAAAGCCTTTTTTTATCTTGAGCTGGACATTGCTTACAAATCCATCTTATGGTCCTGTTTTAAGGGTTAACACTGGGAACCTAAGAATCCTTACTTGTAATAAAGCCTGTTGATTAGATAACCTCTAAGCCTTCTTCTAGCTCTGATATTCTATGCTATAGATGCTTCACTTCCTCCTAAGTGTGAGATTTTCAACAGATAGCCCATTCTTTCTCTCATTCTAGTCTTGTATCCATGATAGGAGATCATTGGAAAGAGGAAGCCAGTGATTTCATTTCTTTGGCAGTGATTTTCATTTCCTTTAATTTCTAATGTATCTGCAAAAGAGACATAGTATAATGGAAAAAGTATGTGTGTTTGGAGATAGGTAGAGATCAAGAAACATGAGTAAGTAAAATATGTATGATAAATAACAATCAAGATTTGAACCTAGGTCCTTTGACCCAAAATTCAGTACCCTTACCATGTATAACTATTTGTTGGCTACACACAGACACACAGACACACAGACACACACACACCTTTTAACTATATTTTAATAAATTAAAGGATTAATTACTGTGTATTTCAATTATATATATATATATATACACACACACACATATATTTTTAAGTGTCTACTATGTCTAACTCTCTGTTCTAGGTAGTAGGAATGTCAAGAAGATAGCATAGTCCCTTTCCTCAAGAAACTTAAATCATTCCAGGACAAGAGATGACACAATAGAGTTGGGGGAAAGATAAATAGGTGGAATCTGATTGGGGCAAAAGAGGAATCCAAGACTATTTAAAGGAGAGAAAGAAAATTTTTAACTGAGGGGTGGCGGTGATGATCAGAAAAGCTACATGAAGGAGCTGACATTTGAATTAGGCCTTGATTGCCCTCTGTATGGATAATTCAATCCATCCTTCAGCTTACCTAAGACACCTAGTTACCTGCCCAGCTGCCCCATTTCTCCCTAGCAACCTCCATACTAAACCTCTAGATATCATACCCCAATCCCAGAAGAAAGTTATCTCATTCAGCTTTGGAATATCTTCCCCATCCTTAAGTGTATTGGTTTAATTAATTAAATTTTACTTAGTTCTCAGAGCTGGTTGTCTCCAGAGAAAACTAAGAGTCACATCCCATTCTGGCATCTACCCTGGTCATTTTGTCATATGCTCTGCTGCTGTGGATACCCCACCCTACTTTCCACCTCTGCTCAGGACACATCAATCAAATCAATCGTCCCACTGCTGCTGTAAAGGTCAAGACAATTGGCTATCCTATGGATCAAGACACAATTCCTGTAATTTTCCATACCACAGTTCAGCCTGGTGACCAGTGTTCTACATAGGCAGTTTCCTTCCATTAGAATAAAAACTCTAGGAAGGTAAAAACTGTCTCTTGCTTTTGTGCTTCTTGCCCTAAGATAATGCCTCATACATAGAAAGCGCTTTATAATTAAAAATAATATATTCATTCATAAATTAAAGATAGCATCCTAATCTCTATGAAATGAAAAATTATGGTTTTTACCTACAGTTCATATTATAAATATTACTTCTACATGAAAGTTCCCAGATATCTAAGATAGAATCTCTTTTATAGTAACTTTATAATATTTTGATGAATCACTATATTTTAATATAATTGCAATAGGTCAATTCTAAGCCATCTAAGAGTTGAACAGAGGAAAGGGTAGTGGAGTTAGGGTCAGAGGTTGTGAGTTTAAATTCTGACTCTTAATACTTAATATTTGTGGGACCTTGCATAAGTTATAACCTCTCAGCCCTGATTTCCTTATCTATAAAATAAAAGTTACACCAAAATAACTGAAATCTCTCCTAAGTTTAAATTAATCACCAACCCTTCAACAAACAAGCACCTACTAAGTGGGGCAGCTAGAAAGCTCAGCGGATAGAATGCTGAGCCTGGAGTCAAGAAGACCTGAGTTCAAATTTAGCCTTAGATACTTCTTAGTTAAATGCAAGTCACTTAACCTCAGTTGCTTAATCCACTAGAGAAGAAAATGGCACACAATTCCAGTATTTTTGCCAATAAAACCCCATGAACAATATGATATACAAAGTCGTGAAGAGTTGGATACAACTGAACTGAATGAACAACACAAACCTACTGAGTTCCAGTTCCTGAGTTCTTGCCAAGCGCTAAGGATCCAAATGTAAGCAGTGAAATATAGCAGAGAATCCCTATTCTCAAGACACTTTTCATGATCATAATAGTGTGTGTGTGTGTGTGTGTTTTCTATATTGACTTGTGTTATAACTATCAAATATTTTTGAATATACTTTGGAGACAGAATTACAAAAGTATATGACTGAGACTATGTGCGTGTCTACTTAAAGGATATCATTAAATATTAACTGATCCCTTTTTCTAATAAGTATATACTCTAATTCTACATAACCAACTGATTCAAAGTGTTCATATTGTGTCCATAAGTAAAGCACTAGTACTGAAATGGGAAAAGTGTTTCACCAATACCATTTGGCAGGTTAAAAGGCTTTAAGGAATGTTTTAGCAGCCTATCTGTCATATGAGAGATAGGCAAAGAGGAAAGTAAGAGAAATAGAATTTTTCTTTAATTCTATTTCATGAATACTTATTGAGCGTAAATAACTATGTACAGAGCTTTCTGAAATCTAAGTGTTTTCTATGTTTTGCTATTCCTACTCTTCCTCCTGCCCAATAAAAAACACAGTTTTTTTTAATATTTATGGTATAATATCTCAAAGGCAGAAGCCAGAGTTCAACTACAACCCAGAACTTAGAAGAGACACCACAACAGAATCACATTTCTTTCCCACTAGCCATTTTTCAGATTTCTTAAATCCTTTTTTTTGTTGTTGTTGCTGTTTCAAAATGGAGAACTGTACCTCCTCTCAATTCTGGCTAGTAGTAACCACCATGCTATTTGATACAAAAAAAAAAAAAAAGAGGAAGAGATTATATTAAGGTCCTGACATAAATTGACAAAAGCCAGAAGATTAGAAATGAACACTATCACTCCATCCTTAACTCATGTCATTTTAAAGCAAAATGGTTTTAACAGAAGGACTGTACTCTCGTCAATCAGATTATATTTTTTAAAGATGTATGGATGACTCAGTAAAACAGCTAAATCCATATCTAGCATTGCATCCTTCCCTTGCAAAGACTCTGAAAACATTTTTATGCACACACTAAATGAACATAATGGTGGGAACCCAGTTACATTGGAAATCAGTAAAACATGGCAGGGAAATGGCACAGGGAAAAATTCTGCACTAGGAGAGGAGTCCTGATGATATAAAATTTTCTTGCTCCCCCCACTCCATTTAATGTGGCCCCTCAACTGATATAAGGATTCTACATCTAAGAGTAAGGATGGTTGATTCCAGTAGTTCAGAAGAAATAGCTATCAAATTCAGTTTTCAGAGATCTATTTGCTAGCAATATACTTTTTCCTAAAACCAAACATTTCACATTTATCATCTAGTAATATCGTAACATTATCATTCCCATTTTATTGATTAGAAAATTGAGAAGCTAAGAGGTTAAGCAAGTTGAAATCTAAGATAGAACTAGTAACTCAGAAATTCTGCTCTGATGCTTTTTTTCTACTATGCTTTGTTATTTCTTCTAGTTAAGCAATGAGCAACCCTAAGCTTCCTGAATCAGTGCAGGAATGGGATGGGATGGGAAAGAGACAAGAATCCACTCAACTTCCAGTTGGCTCTAATATGTAAGCAGCCTTTTACCCTGTATTTTAGGTCTCTGGTTATTTGAAGGAATAAAGTGGAGAAGATTGTATATCTATATCCTTTCTGCAAGATTTTCTCAAGCTTATGAGTAGTGAGTTATAAAGTAGTGGATTGTCTTTCCCCTCACTTCCAAAACTGATTTGAGAAAGAAGGAAGGAAGGAAGGAAGGAAGGAAGGAAGGAAGGAAGGAAGGAAGGAAGGAAGGAAGGAAGGAAGGAAGGAAGGAAGGAAACAAAGGAAGGAAACAAAGGAAGGAAAGAGAGAAAGCGAAAGAAAGAAGGAAAGAAGTGATGGAGGGAGAGAGCAAGGAAGGAAAAAAGGTAGAAAGGAATGAAATAAGGAAAGAAGGAAGAAAGGAAGAAGGAAGGAAAAAGGAGAGGAAGGAAGGAATAAACGAACCTACTTCACAAGCTTCATTGTGAATAAAATTAAAATTAAATAATAAAATGCTTTATAAATCTTAAGTCATATAAGTGTTAGCTATGAGAGAAAGCCAGGAGGAATGGAATGAGTACTGGCCTTGGGATTCAAATTATACCGTAGTCATTTATTGTGTAGGCCTGGGGAAGTTACTTAATGGTTTTTTGTACCCCAGCTTGCTCTCAGTAAAAGAGGTGGGTTGGACTTGATGGGCTATAAGGTTTCTTCTTGTTCGAAAACCTTTGGTCCCATGCTCTCCCCAATTTCTCTTGCTAATGTTCATTTTACTAGGCTGAGAGGATAAAAATAATACTTTTGTCTCCACTCAGTCAGTACAAGGTAAATGGAATAGTAAAAATTCTTATCCTTATACTAGAGTATAAACTTAGTCAAGGGACTTCCTCTCTAAGCTAGACTTCTTCCCCGTAAAATGAAAGAGCTTTAGGTACTCAATCCTTTTCTAGTTCAAATGAGACAATATTTGCAAAAGCATTTAGCTCTTGGGCTGCCATATAACAGGTTCGATTAAATGCACATTCCCGTTTCTTAATTCTAGATCTCTTATCTTTTTGTCCTTTTTTTCTAATACCCCTGAATCTTTTTTTTTTTTTTTTTTTTTTTTTTTTTGGAGGGGGAGGCAGGGAGTGGAATTATTCACACATATACATACGCATGGTTTGCAAAATGCATTTTCCCTTTCGTAATTTTTAGATTTCCAACGTCCTCGAAAAAGAAGCTTTGAGTCCAGATTAGGTCTGGGGGCCATTGGAACCCTTAATTTCATAGTGAAAGGCGGCTGCCTCTGACCAACAGCACTGAAGCCGGATCCCTAATGGAAGCCGACTTTTATTTTGAACTTCTCAAGGAGACCAAACTAAACAGCCTAGGAAAACTCGCTCGACGAAAACAAAAGTCCTTTCCAGTATGAGCCCGGTACCCCGTATGCCAAGTTTTAGCCCGTAATAAATTTTATTGCGACGTTATAAACTCCTGAAAAGAAGAGCTTAGAATAGAAGTGCTGACACAAGGCTCACCAAGTAGTGCCACTTAATGCTGGTGGGCTATGCCCTTGCTGGGGAAGGGGAAGATCGCAGAACCCTTTGGCGGTGAAACACAAATTTGTTTTATTTTATTAGTAGTATTTTTTAATAGCAAGAATTAAGTTTCCCCTGAAAGGAAAGCCAGCTCTACCAAACAATTTGCTGAACGTGCCGGAACGTTGTGGCTCGAGGAGAAAAAAAAAAAAATTAAACAAAGTTGAATTCATTTTGTAAATAAAAGCAGTTTTTTCTTTCTTTTTTTGGAAGGGGGGATTGATTATTCACTTAAATGACAGCTTTATATGCTATAATTACAGTCATTAATGAAGGCCCAATTACTTTATCATACATTACCAGATCAAAGACGCCTCAGAATCGGTTTGTCGGAGAGAGAGTCAATACAAAAATTAGTCCAAACGGAAGATTGCGATTAAATAATGCTCTGGGAGGGGTGAGGGAACAATGCTCGGCGCTGGCACCGCGTTAGAGGGACATTTACAAAGACACACTAGAGGTCACTGTTGCTACTTCCAGCAAAGCCTTTAGCTCCTTTTGTAGAGGTAGTGCTTAGACTGAGGAGCCCCCGGCAAAGTTGGGCCATCTCCATTTTAAAAGAAAGCATCTCGGTGCCCTCCATCCACCCCCACTTTGAGTCTTGCACTGTTGGTCATTGCAAAAAGGGACAGTGTAAAAAGAAATCTTAAATCCTGTGGGTTCCTTTTGTGATCTAGGTCCAGACGCGCACACTCCTATGTTCGGCAGGCTTCGGCTCACTTAGTACATAAAGTCGGGGAGCGGGGGAAGGGGCGGGGGGGGGGGGGGACTCTTTTCACAGATAACACCCTGAAGCAACCCCAAAGCAAATGTAAATGAGGAAAGCTGGTAGTTAGGCTTCCTCTTGCCAGGCTAGATATCGCAGTCTCTCAGTATTGTTCCTAAATGTAGCAGATTGTTACATTTAGTCCTATGTTTAGAAATGTCCGGAAGAAAGCCCCCTCTCCGTGTGCATGTCAGGGCTCTGAAAAATTGGCGTGCCGCACAGGCGGAGCTGTTTCTCAGAACGATGCATTAAGGATGGGAGCTTATTTTAGCAAAGTAATGATTTCCCGAGGTTGGTCATTGTAACCTTAATGAGATGACTAACCCGAAGCACCTCTTTATTTGTGGGGCATGAAGGGTACTCAGCACCCTCTTCTTGTTTCCAGCCATAGTTTAATTGACCAAAAAGACACAACAGGGTGTTCATTGTTTCGGGAAGAAGACTGTTTTAGAGGCTCATAATCCAGTTCCTGAGTGGATTAACTGAGCCTCTAAAAGCCAAGCCGTTTATTCCAACTAGACAAGCAGAACACTGCCAAAGAAAACCGTCAGCTACTCCTATGATTATTTTTAAATATTATCATTTAAAATGTTTGTCTCAGGCATAGCGTGGTATCCTTACAAACAATTGCTATGGTGGTGTGAGCTCCTATATCAAAATCCTTTCCCCCCTTCTTCCTCCCTTTTCCCCTCCTCAATCCTTTACATACACACATATATCCCCTTACAGGGGTATTTACGTGATATTTATTTCACATCTTTGAAGAAGCTAAATAAAGCAAATATTTATTAAGCAGTAGATAGGTACAGATGAGCTCCTATTACCTAAGAAGTTTATGTTCCATTAGGGATGAATGGGGGTTACACAACATTTACATGTATAAGTAAAAATTTACTATATATATACTATATATATATATATATATATATATATATATTCTCTCTCTCTCTCTCTCTCTCTCTCTCTCTCTCTCTATATATATATATATATATATATATATATATATATGTTCTCTCTGTATATATATGTGTATATATACACACATATAGTGTAAAGGAAGATTTGGTGCAAATACTATCGGTTGGCATTAGTTGCTCCAGATCAGTTACGGTGACGTGATATCACAAACTAAGGGACTGCTTTCAGGAGATTGGTGGATTGGAGCAAGCATGGACATACTGTGTTGGCTTGCCACATGGTTGGTAAGACTTTTTCTACTGTCTGCACAGTTATAACTGTTGGAGTTTTTAAAACAACTTGACATAGCTAGTCCATTGCAAAAGTAAATGGAAAGTAATTTTCCAGGAAAGGACACTAGCAACTAAGGAATCAAGAAAAGCCTTCTGCAGGAGATAATAGTTGAGATGAATTTGGAAGTTAAAGCACTGTACTTCTCTTGCCTTGACTCAGTATCCTCATCTGTAAAACATCTCTCCTACTTATTCTTGTCTTATCCTGGGCAAGTTATTTAATATCTATCTTGTGAGTCCTAATTCTTCTATCAGTAAAATAAAGGGTGGGGGTGGGGTAATTGGATGATTGACCACCAGGATCCCATTTAGCTCTAAATCATAATTCTGTGTCTATTTGAGCTTGGAAATAGGACATCATGATAAAACTTGCTTTTCATTTTCAGTCTACTTGTGTAGACGAATTCCCTGCAAGTTTAGATTTTAGATTGGAGATTTACCTATAGTCCAGAGATACTCTAGGAGTCTATGATTAGATTTTGGGGAGTCTATTAAAAAAAATTGCATCTTTATTTTTGTTAACTTATACTTAAATTTTGTACTTCCTTAAATTATGAATGTCAGCAACAAACTACAGTCATATTAACTGTGCCTGTGACTGTCACCAATAGAAATCACAGCTTATAAAATATGAGAGCCGTTGCCAGATCACAAAATGTCATTTACACCCAATACTACTCGGAAGTAATTGTAGTCATTAAATCTGCCATTGAATCACCTGTGATCACTATGATTCTGTCTAGAGACTCAACTTCCATATGATTGGTTTCCTTCATAGGTCTATCCATTTTGTCTGGCAACATTAAAAAATATCATTCCCAGATCAAAATGCTTCTCCAGACTGCCAAAGCAGTCTCTGGTTCTGTTTCTGTCTCTGAGTGTCTCTCTTGTCTCTCTTTTTCCCTTCCCTCCTCTTTTTCACCCCCCCTCCCCAAACACACACTCACTTACACAAAGGTTAAGAGCCCTTAGACTGGATGAAGTGAGTATTTTAATGCAGATGCAGGGTTTTATACACACTTCAAGATTTCTTATAATATCCTGTAAACATTCTTTTTTGAACTAATGGAACCCTTGAGTAGGATGAAGATGGCCTAGGTCTATGTACATTGGTATCACCAAAATGTATTGAATTGAAAAAACATTTTATGTTTTTGTATGCTCATGCCCTGGAAGACAGAAGTTGCATTTACACACAAAACAATTATGAAATGGATAGGGGTGGAGGAGTTTGGAAAACATTTGAATTTAGTCAAACTAAATTCAACTGTTATTTTGCAAACAACAGCTTGGCTTAATTCATTGTTGTTATTGTTGTTAATGTTTTAATAGCTGGGAGAATAGGATCTCTCAAGAAATATTATTAACATCATTATTTCTGCTAACAAAACGGAGCACCTTTTACAAATGGGCAGAGCTACTTCATCATATGAAGACCTTGTGATTTTTGCAAAGTAACTGGTTTCTGAAATATGTCCCACAATCCACATCACGGATGGAGGGTGGGGCGTGGGGTTCACAGGAGTTAAGAGGACAATGAAAAGGGCTCCACAGTTCTTACAGGGTTGAAAGCGGTTGCCCTCCCTCCCTGGTTCTGGTTGTAATTATAATGTGAAATAAGTTTTGTTTTAAATGGAAGTTTCAGTAATGAAATTTGGAAGCAAGCGTCATTTCCCTTCCTTTTCTCACTACAAAAAAGATGGTCTGAGGACACACAATAAAGGAAATAGCAAAGAACTATTATGTGATCTTGGGCAAATCTCTTCAAGCAGATTCTGCCTGTCTGTTTCCTAATTCCTCAAAGCACACAAGTGAAAAGTAATGTGGTGACCTAGCATGTCCCTAGGTTTTTTGTTTGTTTGTTTGGTTTTTGTTTTTAATTTATTAATGTGAACACTGATCAAATTGCCAAATCTCTAAATTAACCCAATAATTACCCAGATTGAGAAAATTCCCGAGAGGCCAAAGCTCTCTTACCCGGCATTACCTGCCCATATGCTGCTGCCTTTTTGTTTTTATTTCTATCCAACACAATGAATTCTGGGCTCTGAGCCGGGCACTGTTTACACAGAATGAAAAGAAGTTGCTGAACTGCCGCGGAGGAATTGGGGAGAGGTCCTACCTAAAAGAACCGATGGAGTGGTTACACTGTCAGGGACTTTTTTTCCATGTTGACACCAGTTTTTCCACATGAGAAACTCAGAAGGCTAGCCTTTTGGCTTTTAAGATAAATAGCATTTCTCGTATCACAGAGGAAGCCCTGCTGAAAGCCAGAGGCACTGAATGAAGAGGTGGGGGGAGTGACTGGAAGTAAGAGAGTCCCTAAAACCAGCTCCAGGCGGCTGAGCAGCGGGCAGACACAAGCACCAAATAAAATGAAAGGAGCAGGTTGCGGCAAAGTTGACACTTCTGTCACATTTCTGCCTGACGCATCACAGCCAACTTTTGTTCCCAGTATCTGTTATTAGCCCTAGACTGAAGTGGCTAACAGGAAAACTAGTTAAGAATGAAGCTGCATCTTTAAGGACTCTGCCCTCCGTGCTCAATAGATCCTGGTCAGTTATTTTCTCCAGATTACTGACAAATCATGGGATTAATGATACTATAATATCCTCACATGTTGTCGGGTGTTGTGAAAGTTGGTACTTGGTATTATTTGAAAAACTCCGATTTCCTCATGGAAAATACAATAAAAACAGAAATAACTAATTTTTATTTGTGATGATTTTATCGTCTTCCCTAGAATTTGTCCTCAGTTTAACGTCTATCCTACTTTTTTTTAGCTATCAGAAAATTAGCAAATTAAATTCTAAATTAGGATGTGCTTGATCAGAGTGGAGTGAGGAGAGAAGAATATAAAGGTAAAGATACTTCTTTTCATAATTTTAATAGACTAATTTTAGTTTAAGGATCTGACAAAAAAGATGGGGTTTAAGTAGGTGTCTTTCAGTACCTCTGTAAGTGTGTACTGTCTCTTCAATTCTGGTTCATGGACCCTTCCCTGGTATCCTTCCCTGGGGGAAGGATATAGCAGTTACTTAGTGATTTAAGTGGTAATGTTTGGTTGGAAAGACTGCCAAAGTCTGCCATTGACCAGAGAGTTTAGACTGGCCTAGAATAAATTGCAACTGGAATTGCAGAACTGATGAATGAATTTGTCCAGAGAGCCAAAGCCAATCCAAAATGGCTGGAGGGTGGGAGAAGCCTGAGACAGAAGCAAAGTGCAGAGAAGAAAGGCATTTTTCTCTGATGAATTCCAAATTGAACAAGATGTTCTGGAGTCCAAAGAGAAATCATGGTAGGCCAATGAAAATATTAATTAATTAGGATAATTTAGGAAGCTTGTGAACTATTCAGTCTGCTGAAAAAAAATTTTTTTATATATCATTTTGATTTCCAGAATACTCCAAGTATGTTGTGAGCATGGGATCATAGGTTGAGAGCTGAAAAAAATCTTCAAGACCATTCAGTCTAATGTTCTCACTTTATAATTGATACCCAAAGAAGATAAACAATTTCCCTAATGTCTAACAGGGTAGTAACAGCAGAGTTGAGATTTTAAACCAGATTCTCTGATTTCACATCTAACACCCTTTTCATTCTTTCTGTTAGGAAGGAAGAACACTCTAGTTATAAAGTGTGGGATCAGTCCAGAAGAGTCAGTCCTTTTGGCGAGTTTAGAGGACCAGGTGCTTGAGCAAAATCTTTCATAGCTAGCACCAAACATTTGGGAGAATAATGGTATCACCTGAATTACTTGGTGAATTGCTTTCCATTTCCCCCATAATAGTCATTTCTGTGATTCATAAATCTAATTAGGACTACAAGACTGATAGCAGATGGAACAGTTATTAAGTGGAATTTTTTTTTTTAGTTACTGTGTGCTTCTAGTAGCATTTCTGTGAGTAAATGATACCTTACTAAATAGCTCTTTTTTAAGCTGTTTTTGTGACTATTAGAATATAAGATTGCACTTTTATGTCTTTTAATGTTAAATGAAATTACCGATTTTTGATATTGAAGGAGAAGACATTTTAATCCAATAAACATTTATTAAAAGCCTGTTATGTGCCAGACAATATGCTATGCACTGGAGTTACAAAGACAAAAATGAAAAAGATCCCATCCCCAAAGACCTAATAGTCTACTGAAAAGAAACAAGAAATCCAAACTTAAATATTATATGTGTGTAACTTATAGGAACCTTTAGGCACTTGAACTGCGACTGGAAGAGAGATAAAGGGGACAAGAGATGGGTGTCTGGGTTTTTCTGATCTATTAAATTAAATTAAATTCTTAAAGTTAATAAACCTTTGTCAATTAAACACTTTCTCTTTGTAAAACACTACACTAGATGCCACAGGCCAGTCATGATGGTCCCTAAGATTTCTTCCAACTTTGAACGTCTTTCTTAGAGTGTGCACTGAGGATGGGGTAGGGGTACAAGGGCATATAGCAACTTAAATATATCTAGGTCAAGGGGAAAAGTCAAATATGATTGGCTAAAGATCTATTATATAAGACCATAGATAACTTAATACTCTACTACCCTATACATTTTCATTTTTTACAAATGAGTTAAATCTGAAAATAGTAACATGTATATGTGTTCAAGCTGGTATTGAACCCCAGATTCTAAGTAGTAAACCTTAGATACAATAGTCCAAGGAGCTTAATTGATGTCAAATTTAATCACTTTTAAAAAGAGATGTTGTCTAGCTTATTCTAAAGCATCCATTTTGATGATTTCTTTCCATTTTTCATTTTTATTGTTGAAAGAAGTAGATTAATGATACTATAAACTCTTTAAATGAATACCTTCCTTATTAGTGTGCTTTAAAAAGATTTAGGGGAAAAAAGTGATCATGACTTCATTGCCAAATAAAGTCATATTTGTACCATTTATGTTTAAAAACATCTTAAGCCCAGTCATCATGACCTATCAGACTAATCCTGGGATAAGAAAATAAAGCTGGGACTTTAAAAAATTACTTTCAATTGCTATACCTCTCTGGTCCTCAGTTTCTTTATCTGAAAAATAGAGAAGGGGAAGGGAGGGACTGTTCAGAATTGATGATCTTAAAATCTATGACTCTGTTCTGTTTTGTGGTGAAAAAAGTTGACTCAAAATGGCATTGGTAAAATAGTGGCTCTCCATGATGGTGAAATTGGGTTCATTGTCATGAAAGGACTGAAGAGATATAGTGCTTTCCCCATGCTAATAAGAAATTCTCATCAGAACCTAAGAAGAAGCTACTTAGAGTCAATATGTAGGATCATAATTTTAGAATTTCAAGGGGTTTAGAAACTATCTAATTCAACCCTGCTATAATCCAAGTGAGGAAACTGGGTTTAAATTATTTGTCCAGGCTCACACAGCAGATCTAAGCTTTAAGTTTCCTAGCTCACAGGGCAGTATATTGTATTTAGAAGTACAGTTCCATCAATTAAAAACATACTGCTAGGATTTCCTCATGACTAAATCTATGTTGAAGCAACATAAATTTGATGGATGGGGCAAGGTTGGTAGGTGCCTAGCCTTTTATTCCTGTGGCATTTTGTTTTATACATATGTCATGCATATATATGTCTTACAGTTATCTCTGTTTATATCAGATCCAAATACTAATCTCTGAACTTCATAAAGGCAGCAATTCTGATAACAAAGTTGTTTAAAATTTGTATCTTTCTCAATACCTAGCACAGGGCTCTGTACTCAGAAAGTGTTTAATCTGTGCTTGTTGAATTAAATTGCTGATTCCACGACTTTGTCCTAATCTTTTTGACTGGTATTTGTGGAATAACAAAGTGGAAGAAACATTATTGGGAGTGGAAGATATTAGATCCACTAGAAAGTGAATGCTATTATTGGAGCTTGCTCTCCAGATCCCTGTCCTTGGTAATTCTAACTGGGAAAAAGCCTGCAGCTGATTTTGGTCATATCTCTCAAGAAATGCCCATAAGTTAGTGAAACCAGATCACACTGATTACTAGGCCACTATCACCAAGTTAAGCCTTTTACATTTTTTTAAAGCTATGGGGTCAGTTTTGTAGTAATTTTCACAACCTTGTAACTGTCTTTTTGGCAGCCTATGTTTGTCAGATAGTTGTCTAGCATTATAGATCACAGACAACACTTGTAGTGTTTGATTAGAGCTTTTCATTTTATAAAATTAACTCATTTCTTTAGTCTTTACCCATTGTAGACACTATTTTCTTTTTCCTTAGAGCTATCTCCACATATACCCAGCAAAAAACAGGATAACCTGTCTAACTCTTATCTAGCCCAATTTTTAAGGCAACAGTCATGAGAACAATAGTTATTAGAAATGGCAAATATAACCAATCTGGGACTTCTGAAAACCCTAGGAAAATAGCTTGGTTGAAATGCCTAATTATGGATACTCATTAATTTTGGGTTCCCTCTCATCTCAACCACCTTTAACCACTGATGTGAAAAGAATAGTGAATATTATGCTGAATGACAATTCATACTCATTTTATAGCAGCTTAAGAGTCAAGGAGACCAGAGTTGAAAACCAACTTCAAACACTTACTAGGCAATTAGTAAACCTCCATTTGCCTAAGTTTCCTTATTTGTAAAATTGGGATAAAGATAGCAGCTACATCCTAGAATTGTTGTAAAGGTCAAAATGAGATAATAATTATAAAGCATTTTGTGCAGTGCCTGGCACATAGTAAGCATTATATACATGTTAGCCTTATTACAAATGAGGAAAGGAAATGAGGAAAAATGGCTTCTGATATTCTTTCCAATGCTCTTTTTCCACGGCCAGGATTCTCATGGAGGCGGGGCTTCTTGTGTCCTGTTTTTCCACTCAGCCTTCTTGGGCAGGCCATTTTCAGGGTTTTGATGTTTGCTTCTTGGAGGCAGTTTACCTGGTGTCCTATGGGAGAATTAGGAAGAGGTCTAGTGGTTTATTTGGTGCAGACAGCTAAAGTAGCATCTAGAGCAATTACAAAAATTAATGGGAGACGCATAGTATGTTATGGAACCATTTGCCACATTGGCAAGGAAGATTTGAATGGCAGCATTTTATAGCTTTGGATTGAAATGGAGCCATGTCTGAGGGTGGAGGCAGGGATTCCAGTGGACCAGAAAAGCTCTGAGCATCTCTGGCCAAGCAACCTTCTGTAGATCCCAGAAAGCATTCCCGTCTTTTCTCCAAGCCTCTTCTGAAACAGTCCCAGGATGGTGAACAAAAGGCTTTTGGTTCAGAGGCCAGAGGAGAGGAGAACAAAGGGCTAGCTGGGCTCTGTGGGGATTTAACCTGTGGCTCTAGTGAGTCAGGGTGATACATACCTGAGGCTCCCCTCCTAAGCTGCCTCTCAGCACATGCAAAACCAAGCTTGTGACACAGCCACCTCAACGGAAGGAAATTAATTAAGCTCTGGAGCTGACATTCCCTTCTGAGCTCGTGCCACCAAACCAGAGATGGCAACATATCACTCTGCAAGAGACCAGACATGGCTGTAGGAGCTGTCTAGACCTGCTGTGATTAAGAAGGAATATTCTGCCTTAACTCCGATTGCATTTTCTTGTGTCAGTATTGTAACCTAACTGTAACATGACTAAAATGTCAGAGGGGTTTGGTTTGTTGGAGAAATGAAATATATTTTGTCTTTATTTTTTGGTTTCCATTATAGTTGACTGGGTGGAGCTATGTCAAGGTGCTTGACAATATGTCTTTCCTCCCATAGGCTATAATGCACAAACACATATTTAGGCACATAAATACATTTTTTTAAAATGAAAATTCCTTATGTCAGTCAGTGGTACCCAATGCCCACAATGTGAATGAAACAGAGCATGTGGATTATGTATTCAGAGTTAAAATCCCTATAGTTATTGTACATGCTTCAGAGCCACTTTTCAAAGTGAAATGTCTCTGCCGTTTAAAATGGCATTTTTATTTTGTCAAGACACTAAAAGCAATTAGAGGGCAGTGTTGACTGATCACTCGCCAAATTTCAATTTTCAAATCAAAGCTGTTTTGGAGTTAGTATGTGTGAGTTCCCCAAACATTCCTAGTGTGTCTCTATTTCCATCTTGCATTCATTCAAAATCACTAGTTGTTCCCCCCCTCCCTTCTTACCACTTCCATCCCCCCTCTTTTTTTTTTAATCTAAGCAACATTTCCTCTAAAGTTGAAAAGACATGACACCCTAGAGCAAACTCTTATGGATAAATGATGAACCCCTTGATAGAATGGTTCTTAATGAAAATAGGGAGGAATCCTTTGCCTTGGAAGCCTGGAGGGGGTGATGTCTGGGGATGGGTGGTGCAACCACTGTCGAAATAATCATAATAATACAAGTTTCAAGATGCTCCCATTGGCAAAATGCAGTCATTAAAGTTTTCACATTATTTGAAGGATCTTCCCATTTTATAAAATAAATAGCACATAAAACATGAAAAATGAACAAGTTGCTTTTCTTGCTGTCACTTAAAAACAAAACCAACAACCCTATTAAAACTGTCATATTCTGACTGCCTTATAGATTTTGGCAGGCAGGACTCTCAGAAGCTAATGGGTCATGTATCATCTCTTTGGTGAACTAGAACCATGCTTAAGTGACTGAGCCCTGAAGAAGCCTTTAGAGTCATGCTGAAAAATTTTCAACTATCATATGTTGGGCTGCTGAGCCAACATGATCATGAGTGAGAGTTTTTATGCAAGAGAGCCAATGGCTAAAATATCAACTTTCACATAGCTTCAGAGCAATATACTTGGACTTTTTTTTTTTAATCACTTTGTATCTCTAGTACCTTACACAGGGCTTTGCATCCAAGTGGTGCTTAAAGTTTGTTGGGTTAAGGAGGCACGATCAGTTTAATATTGGCACTCCCAGCAGAAGGCCACCTTGGATGGATAACCAATGTGGCCAAAAGACCACAACACTATACAGAATTTTTTTGTTGTGGTTTAGAATGCAACTCAAAATACTAATTTAGAACATTTTAAGTTCTAAACAACATTCTAGGGGCTGGGACAGATGCAAAAGTTAGATAAGACATGGTCCCTGCCCTCATGGGGATTACAGAGCAGTAGATAAAGTATAGAAACAGATAATTATGTGTATATAACACAGACACTCATGCATATGCATTACAGAAATACAAAGCAAAGAATTAGATGATGTATTAGAGGATAAATTGTTTTTGACTATAGCAGTCAAGTAAGGCTTTTTGAAGTAGCCTTTTAATTCAGTTTTAAAGGAATTCACCAGAAGAAGGAATGATAGAACATTTTAGGGACATCTGAACAAAGATATAGAAATGAAAAAAAAAATTAGTATATATTCAAGGATGGAGCCTTCTAGTTTAGCTGAAGATTAGAATTAATTAAAGGAAGTAATATTTAGGTAAGTTTCAAAAGATACAGTAGCATAAGATTGTGGAAGGCCTCAAATGCCAAAAAAAAAAAGGGATCTGCAGTACAGAGTTACTGAAGATTTTTGGGCAAAAGAGTGAGTGAAATCATTGTAAAGAATGATTTGCAGATAGGAAGCAACCTTAAAGATCAACTAGTAATTTTATAGATCAAAAGACTGAGACCTGGAAAATCTGTTAAATTATTTGAGAAATGTTAGATAAGAAGTTAGTAACAGAGTTTGGATGAAAATCCAGATTTCTTCTGTCTAGTATTTCTCATTAAATCAGTAGTCCAAAATTGTGTGTCCAAAGCAATCAGAAAATATTTCTGAACGAATGTTTCTGGTTCATGTCTTCTTAACATGTATCCTGTTTATCCAAATTAGAACTTTTATTCATACTATATATTTCCTTGTGCTTAACTATATTTATTTATCCCCTTAGATTGAAATATAGACATAATTTCAGTGTTAACTTCAATTGCTTCAGAATATCACTGTTATAAACATTGCTATACCAGTGTTTATATTTTCTCCAATGGTGCGGTGCTTTTAGTTCTTAGTAGCCAGCTTAAAATAATTATTAGTATGGAACTGAGAATTAAGACCCTAAAACTGATAAATATGTCTAGTTTAAAAATTTTTTTTAGTGCTTCAAGGATCTGCCATTTCCAAGTATGAGTACTCCTTTCACGCATTTATGCAGATCAGAATCTCTCTATACTTCAATGGATGATCAATGAAATACATCACCCTCTGGCTAACCCAGTGATAAACTTTCCCTACTTGGATAAACTGGTCTTTGCTTGACAGTCATGAATGTCATTACCAGATTTGTTCTTGAAGTCTTTGCAGGCTTTGGACCTCCAAAATACTTTGTACTTTATTGGTTCCAAAGACTTAAAGAAACTCAGGATCACCTCTCTCTACATCATGATGAAATAGTGACTGTAAGTACTTCACCATTCTGTCTGCCCTTTTCTGGATACTTCAACTTATCAATGTCCTTTTTAAATGGTGGCACTTATAACCAAACATATATGACTCAGAAATGAACTGTTGTATGAAACATTTATTCATCTCATATAAGCAGTGAGACCATTTCCTCAACATTATTCAGATGTATCTATATGTTCAGGGAAGAATTTTTTTTCTCTTACAAATCTAATCATAGTGGTCTGTCTATATAACAATCAGACATTCAAATGGGATGATCATTCCCATAATGCCATTGAATATCTCAGATTAAAAATCATGGTTGGTCTAATGCTTAGGTCAAAATAGCAGAAAAGTGAAAGATTCAGTTAATCTGTCAGTTATTTCATTTATATGAAACAAAACAACTGACCCAAGTAATTTGTTAACATATCGATGCTTCAATAGAATTGGTTAAAAGTTTTGGTGCCTATAACATTAGACAATGTTCAATAAGGCTAAAAACACTCTGTATTCTAGGGTACCTATCTTCCACCTTCATTTTCTTGACATTAGAAACAATTGAACCTATTTAGAAAACTCTCCATTGTTAGAAGTTCAAAAAAGAAAAGAAGAACGGAGTTATGGCTTTTCTATGCTAGTATGACTCTGGTCAAACCTTTAAAATTAAATTTTAAGTAATTTCAGTTTCTTTACCTATAAAATGAGTGGGTTGATCTCAATATTGAATGATCCTTCTGTCTCTATATTCTTGGATCCTCCCCTTAAAGGAATTTCCTTTAATTTGTATAGTGCCCAAATTAAATATAATTTAATTTAACAAACAATTGTAAAGCAAGACACTTGGGAGAGAAGAGGAAGGAGTGTGTGTACAAATATAATGTAAAAAAGAATAGCCCCTATTCTCAATAAGTTTATAGTCTATTAGATCTCAGACAATAGTTTTCTGAGTATTTAGCCTAGTTTGACATAGATTTCCAGTGGAAGTTTTTAATAAGTTTCAGTCCTTGCCCATATCAAGCTACCAAAAACAGCCAAAAACAATAAATCAACCATTTGAGTCATTTTGGTCACCTTGGCAATGATAGTGATCTCAAGATCCATGTCAATAAGACACCCTTTGTTTGTAGATGTGAATAAAATGGCCATGTCAACCTTGTACAGTTTGGTCATTTTATACACAGTGACTCAGCACAGCTAAGTAATTTGTCCAAGGTATAAGCAGAATCGTGCCAAAAGCCAAGGATTTCTACTCTCACCCTAAACAACACTTGCCTTTGTCTCTGCTGAAATACATTATAATTAGCATTTCTTCCTGGGAGAGATAGTAAAACAGAATGCAATTAACTGAAAAGAGACAGCAGATTTTATAGGAAAAAATAAAAAGCCTTTAAAGACTGACTAGACAGATGCATATTCAAAGGTAGCAATTTTGAGGTGGGACAGCCCTTCCTTATTTGGTAATAATGTTCTGAATGTCAGTGAGTTTAACCATCGTCTGCACGTAATTGTGAATATACCTTTTGTACACTGCTGTCATGCTTGTTTATAAAATGCTGTTTACTGATTGGAGAGAGTCTATTTTCCAAGTGTAGTATGCATTTATATTCATATGCCCACTCCTAGTAGTATTGTATTTTGGTTTACAATTCACTGAGCACCCCCAGCTTCTAGAATCATTTTTACTACCTACAATTTTGGTAAAAATTAAAATTACCCAACTTGGGCAAGTCATATATACTGTATCTTGGTTTTATTCATTGTTGTTCAGTCTTTATCACATCCAAGTCTTCATGACTTCATGTACCGTATTGTTTATGAGTTTTTTTGGCAAAGATATTCTGGAGTGGTTTACCATTTCCTTCTCTAGTGAACTAATTTTTGTCAGAGTAATCCTGTCTGCCATAGCTTAAAGTTTTATTGAGACTATGTAAGTATCTCTGCCAAGACAAGGTAGCAATCCAGTTTACTCATCTTTAAAATGGAAATGATAATCCATCTTCCTCATCTCTCCTATAAGAATACTGTGAATATAAAAGGAGGTGATTATACAGAGAAGTCAAAGGGAGCTGATTAAAGCACACAGTGAAGTAAGATAGTCTCCTAAGACATCTATAACAGAAGAAATTATAAGAGACCGGCCCTTAATTTGGATTTGTTGTTAGCAAAAATCAATATTGGATTCTTGAAAAAAAGACTATGGTCAAAGAACATGTCTGTCCTTCTCTTAGCACTTCAATACATAACTTTCTCTGCCTGAACACAGGGACTTTCGTTCTGCAAACTGTCCAGAAGGAAAAGAAAAGTCCAATTGTAGAAAACTGGGGGAAAATGCTTGTGAGTTTGTAATAAAAGATCAAAAACCAATTGTGAAAAAACTGAAAGCAGATGTGGATTGCAAAACTGTATAGCTGGGAGAAGGGAAGCTTGGGAAAAAGAAAAGAAGGAAAATGGGCAATGCTTTTATCTTGTGGTGCAAGTACACCAGCCCAGAGATACACTTGGTTTTATTGAACAGGCAAAGGCAGCTTTAATTTAAAGTTTGCTACACTACCATTCTCACCAATGGGCGCCATTTACTGGTATGATTTTGGCAGTGCCTTGAGGACCACTGTGGATTGATGAATGTCCAGGTGCGTAGCTGAATTCTAGTCATTTGTGCACATAGGAAACTAGGAGAATGTTTGTGATTAGGGAAATCATGGAATTTATTTGTTCACACCATTTTCCCCCTTTATATGAAATGGAAAACATTAGCTTACCCAAAGCTTGCCTAAATGTTCTATTGGACTTAAGAGTTTTGTGAATATTCTTTATAATTAGAAATAGAACTCTTTTGCTAGTAACATCCATTCTCCCCATCCCATCTTATTCTGTTTAGAGTCAGAGAACCTGTAAAAGGTAATCTGATAGGAGTGAGAGAACTCAGGGTTTTAAAACATACTCTAGCGAACAAATCTACCACCAAATGAGCTATTTTCCATGTTTAATGTAAACTCAGTCTATTTGAGCTATTCAGAACTAGGTTACTGAGTTGCCATCTGTATCAATCCCATTCCTGGATGTCATGCCCCTGTTAATGAAATCTGGAAGTGAGATTGTAAATGGACCTAGTGAATGGTAGATGTCAGCCATTGCGTGATGGGCAATCATCAATCATCCATTGTCAGTTATTTCTGTCTCAGTGAGTAAGCCTTTATTTAAAGCATAAAGTAAGAATGTTGCCAGACCACAGGAACAAGCCCTGAGCTGTTTGCAGGTGCTGCTATTCACAGCTGCCAATTAAACCCTGACATTTCCATAATGGCCATGAGGCAAAGCATATGCAATTGACATACACATTTTAAAAAAAGAAAATCAATCTTAGATTATCAATACTCATGTCTCTATTTTTTCCCAGGGATCCAATGTCCTACTTGGGAAATGGCTTATTACAAAAATAGGGAAAAAGAAGGAAAAGCAGAAAAATTAGGGTGAACCAAATTACTATGGATATACAGAGAATTCTTTCTACTAATTAAATTGAAGGGGGACTCTTAACTAAGAATTTCAGTCTCATGTAAGGGAAGTCTTCCTATATAAATCAGAAAATTCTCTCTTTGGAGACTTATAGTTTTGAAGCATCTCTTTCTCATTTATTATTTTTTTTCCAGTGTCTCCATTTACTCCTCCATTTTCCTTAGCCTGCAGTATTAGTTTGCCAACCCAATCTTTTGAATATTTTCTGACCATGTAAACATATTCAGTTTTCCTTATTAAAAACACATCAGGAATTACAACTAATAAATTAATATTGTATATGGGTATATATGAGAAGATATATTACCATAAATAAATAGTTTCAGAAAACCATATTTCTAGAGAACAATAAGCTGCTCAGGATTGCTTTTTGACATTTTTAGCTGGAAAAATGTAAAATTTTTCTAACAGTTCTCAGCTGTTTGTAGTTATTTCAAGGGTGTGTTCATCTATAAGTAAATACAGAAAAAGCAAGGCCTGCATTCACCTTTCCAGGGATATTTCATCACTTTCTAATTGCTTTACTCTGTTTTTCTGCCTGTAGCCAGCAAGAAAAAATAAGGTGAAATCCAGGGGCAGGCATGGATATTTAAACTGTATTATTTTCCCTCATCAGTTCTCACAGAAATGAAGATATTTACAGTCATATTAAGCCCATTTAAAGTCATCTTTTGAAACTACTAGGAAAGTCTTATCATTGCTGAAATTATCTTATCAAACAAACAAAAAGAATGAAAGTCCATTTTTCGATGTAAGAATATCCCTGTATTCTATTTTCAGCAGTCATACTTCATTGCTTAATTCCACCCCCCCATCTTCTGGACTTTGTTTTTTCTTTTCCTTTCCATCTGGCTGAGCTAACAGAGTTCCTTCCATGTTCTCTGAAATCCCCTATTCCCACTGATTTCAGGGACATCTGTTAGGGAGGGCAGAGTTGACAAACTTGGGGTCTCTTTCAAATAAACTTCGCTCATGGTTCCAGCAGGTGATTCTGTTTTTTCAGGGTGATAATTTTATTTTATTTTCTTGTTTTTTTGAGATGGGAGTAGGTATAGGGGAAACAGTGATGAGAAAACTGGCATTTTTTTTTTTGAGATCTGAGTAAGCCATTTTTCATTTTAAAAGGAGAGAAAATTTGTCATTATAACCTATATAAGATGTATTTCTTTTAACTGAACATTTTTATAATGGAATATTTTAAAAATAGAAGCTATTATTACAATCTATCTGACATATTGAGTGCTGAAGATTTGAGAAAAATTTTTAAAAATTGTTACTGTATAGAAGATACAGTAGTATTTGGAAAAGGAAAGGATTATTAGGTCCTAGAGTTTGAGCTAAAAGGAAGTTGAGATATCATCTAGTCCAATTCACTCAGTTTAAGATGAGGGAACTGAGGCAGGTCCCTAGGTAACATCATCTTTTATTCATGTTCATACATTACATAGTAGGTTCTCAATAAATGCTGAGCTTAGGATGAGTGACATAAAACAGATCCTGCTGTAAAATATATAACTATTATGTATGCATACATATATACATATACATGTATAAGTAGGTATACCTTTCTATTTGTACTATATACATGTGTGTCATTATCTTAACACATCAAGGACTTGGGATTTTGCCAGTGTAGGAAATTTATATACATATATATATTATATATTATATGCATAAAATATTGTATATAGTATATATTATATTTATATAATTTATATACATGTCTATATATTCCATAATTCAGTTCAATTTAATAAACATTTATTAAGTATCTACTATGTGTCAGGCACTGCGCTAAGCAGTGGGGATACAAAAAGAAACAAAAGACAATATATTGCCACACACAAATAGGGGCTATAGTACTTGCTCATGATACATCATTAAGATGGAAATGTTATGACCCATATTCACAAACCTACCCATTCATAAAAAAGCTATTCCTCTCCTTAAATGATGAGATAGGCCTTGCCCAACCTTAATCAACAATTAAACCAACCAACCAATAGCATCAGTACTCCTTGAAAAAGTGTTGACAACAATGCACAGCAGGTGCCTTTTCATGTAAGCTTAGCAGATTCAATATTACCAAACCACACTCTTAAGGGCTCTCTCTTCTACAATGAAGTCTGTTTTATTATTTTAGTTAGTTCACATCAGAAAGATAATCTGACTTCACTGCCATTGTACATTGACAGTCTCAAATTACATTGACAGTCTCAAATACCTCCAGAATCTTGCCAAGGGTCTTCTGTAGATAGGTGAATTTCTACAGGTGGTTACTTAGCAGACATAAATTTTCTTGATAGTGTTTGAAAATGACACTATATTGTTATCAGGATATATTAGTATTAATAAAACAATGGAACCTATGATTCTTTCCACACATGTGCACATGTAACTTGATCCTATTTCACCCACTCTACTTATTAAACTTCCTATTTCAATTTTTTCCTGTTCCCTTGGTATCACAAGCCAGCTACATCATCACCTTCAAATATCCCTTTCAGCAGAGGACCTCACCTCATAGTTCACTGAAAAAAATTGAGGTCATTTATCACAACTACCTTTCCTCTTTCAAGTCTATTTCCCCTACCTTCCTCACTCCTTTCTTAGAGCACGAGATAGAACTTTTTCTTACCAACAACAAGCTCTCTACTTGAGCCTTTGACCTTGTTCTCCTCCTCTAAGATTGTTGCTGCTGTTCATCCTTCATTCTTGAAGAGAACCTAAGATATCAGAAGGACAATGTCTTGACTTTCAAGTGAATTGGATTTAAGTGAAAAAGAACAGCGCCACTCTCTCTTCACATCATATGTTCTAAATCAGGACTTGTTGACTGATTAGTTGAGCTCATGGTCTTTGATATCTTATTAGACATTTTCCATCAATGCTGTTTTTCTTGCTTCTTCAGTTTTCTTGTAATTAGCAGCTTGCTCTTCATGGATTCTTGTGTCTTTTCTCTCTTTCTCTGTATTTATGGCCCTTTAATTCACTTTCTTGCCAGGAATTTCTTTCTGTATTATGAGAACTTACATATCAATGAGCATTAGTTCTTTCTAAGTCTTAACCTTGGTTTAAGCACCTGCCTTAGGGAAAGCACTAGGCTAGGTGTTGGGGAGGCACAAAGTGTAAATAATCTAATTAAGAGAGGAAGATATGTCATCATGACATATGACATAATGTCATAACAATAGCACACATTATGACATCATAAGTGCATTATAGAGAGAAAATGTCGAGTACTATTAAAGTTCTAAGACAGATAGTGCAGTGATTAGAGCACTGATTTAGAGCCAGGATGATTTGAGTTCAAATCTTGCCTAAGATAATTGCTGGGGACTCTGAACAGATCATTTAACATTTCTTCTCAGCCTCAGTTTCTTCATCTGCAAAATGGAGATAGTAATCTTTATCTCAGAGTTGTAAGGATCAAATGTGATGACATGTAAAATACTTTGAATATCTTTAAACTCTCTATAAATGCTAGCTATTATTATAGGGAAAATTATTACTAATGTGGAGGAAGGGGGCCAGGGAATACTTATTGGAGGGGGTGCAGGTTCTGTAATAATAATGATAATAATAATGTTACTGACATAATGCTTTAAGTTTGTAAAGTGCTTTACAAACTGTCTTATTTCATCTTTACAACAGCTCTGGAAGGTAGATGCTATTGCTTATTTCATTTTACAAATGAGAAAACTGAGATAAACAAAGATTATGCGAGTTGCTAACAAGCTGGTTAGTGCCTGAGGATGGATTCAAATTCAGTTCTTCCTGACTCTAGGGTCCAGCATTCTATTTGCTACACTACCAGCTGTTCGCAGATGATAGGCTGAATATTTCTCTTGCTTGTTCTGATCATGAGTAACAAGTTGACTTCAGATTGTCTGCCACTTAAAGGATGCCTTAGAATACATTTTTTCCCAAGTATTAATATTTTTCTCCATAAGGAGATACTTCCTCTCCCTTCCCTCTCCTCATCCTGGAAATCCATCATAGAATTGATACACTGATACATCTGATGGAAAAGTAGAGCTTTGACTCTACAGTCTCATCAGCAGAAGGTCTCAGAACCTTAGATAAGAAGCAGCTTCAGAGGCTAATTGCTGTAACACACTTTGGAACAAGACTCCCTTCCACAATATTCCTGACAAGTAATTATCCAACTTTTGTTTGCAACTTTTCAGTAACAGGGAACTTGTAACCTCCCAAGGTAGACCATTCCATTTGGGGAGAATTCTTATTAGGCAGCTTTTTCTTTAAGCCTAATTCATCTTTCATCTGACTGTTTTTCAAAGACTGGAAGATAGCTCTCAGAATATTTCTCAGGAAGTGATATTCTCCCTCACTCTTCTTCACTCTGAACATCCCCATTTTTTTGAGCCAGTTTTCATATGGCAAGAAATTTATATTTCATTCAACTGTTTTTATCTGTTTCTAACTAGCATCATCATTGGAATTCTTAACTTTGGGATGCTATATTTCAAATATTTTCAAAGCTGAAACACACAAACCCTTTCATTTCCTTTCTGCCTACTTCCAGTCCCATACATGGAAAGCCACATATTATGCAAGAAATTAATCATATCAGAGCAAAGTAGCTACTGAAAAATTGCCAAACACCATAAACATTGGTCAAAATGCAGTCCAACCATTTGCACACAGAATAATTGAAGCTATGGATTCACTGGGGTAACTAGCAACTTTTCATTATGAATTATAAAGCTTTTCAAACATAAAATGATATCTGAGAGGAGTGCATTACCTAAAAGGTTTCGATAAGCAATGAAAGGAGCTTTAAAATATGCAGGAGGGATCAATCATCCAGACGTCTAGCGTTACTTATACTTTGTGGCGTCACACACATTCCTTGATAAACAATGTCCCATAACCTCTGAGCATTCCCATTATTTTCTTCAGCATCCAGACATAAGAAGTGACAAAAATGTCATATGATGTTTTATTTACTGATATAAAACAAGTTCTACTGGAAGTAGGCATTCCACGACAATGGAGGTTTATGAAGCCCATTTCCCGGCACAAAAATGATTCACTTTGTTCAAAGAAGATATAAAGCCTGTTGTCCGTGATGAATTTTAATTGAAATGTTACTCACTGAAGGCATTAATTTCTTCCATTTAGGAGCCGACAGACCCTGCTTCCAAGACTGAAGGACAGCTGCATGAACCCTGGAAA
This sequence comes from Antechinus flavipes, assembly GCF_016432865.1. NCBI lineage: Eukaryota > Metazoa > Chordata > Mammalia > Dasyuromorphia > Dasyuridae > Antechinus > Antechinus flavipes. The sequence continues at coordinate 118,037,641 of NC_067399.1, read as the reverse complement.
GGGGGGAGTTGGGGAGTCCGGTCAAGGTTTTTAACACTTGAAGGGCAGAGACACCTTTCTCTTATTCTGGTCTCACCTGCCAAAATTAACAGTGAACTATCTTTTATTTTCATCATTTTCCCTAATTTTAAGAGAAAACTAAGGCGAGGAAGAGGGAGGATGACTCTTGTTTTCCTCTGTCCTGTTTAAAAAAAAAAAAAAAGGGAAAGGAGAAAGGGGAAGAATTGTGGAGTGGAATGGAGAAGAGAAATGGTAACAAATAGCTCCCTGCCTGGCATTTACTATAGAGCACTAACTGAGGGCTGGCACTTCATTTCTCACCATTGAAATTTTATTGAAGATAAGATGTTAGATGCAGCAGGGTGGGATATAAAGCAGCCGACAAGATCGGATGCAATTACCAATTCCGTTCTCAGGGACAGAAAAAGCTCCTGGAAAGACTGCTGGGTATGAATGTGTTCTATCGGCATTTCTTAATGCTGGCAAAACTGAGCTCTAAAAGGAAGGGCATGACAAAATGGCTCCCAAAGAGGTTAAAGAAGGAAGACGATTTATGGGAGCACAGTTCCAGGAACTGGTAGTTCCACAAAGGATAAAACTCATTTATAAGCCCTCATGTGATTAAGTAGACAATTTCATTTAGTAAGGGTTCCAAGAGAAATTTATTTACACTCACAAAACTGCTTTGGTTCAATATAACAAGCTGGCACTTTTCTCCATACATTACTGCTCTCTACATCCTCTTATACTCCAACCAAGCTAGACTATTTGCCCTCATCATGCACTTTCTTTGGCCTCTGCCTTTGCTTAGGCTGCTCACTGGTGCCTGTCCTAGGGAATTCCTACCCATCTTTGAAATGCTACCTCCTCCAAATTCTCCCTGATGCCCTCAATCCCTAATGCCCTTCCTTTAGAGTGGGGAGTGCAGTTGAAAGTTAGGTACATATGAGGGTTTCAGTCCCACTCTAGAGACTTCCTTACACTGGGATTTTAAGAGTCTCTAGCAGAGTCCCTTTGAGTCTTGGTTTTTCTTATCTGTAAATGGGATTAACCTTATCCGTAGTAACAATCTCAGAAGGTTAAGTTAAGAAGCTTGAACAAGAATGAATGGAAATTCTTTGCAAATTTTAAAGTACTATATATTGACGCACCCCTGATTTACTTACATGGTGTATTATGGTGCATCGACTTATGTATGTGGCACTTTGCAAACTTTAAAGTACGATCTACTTGTTACACCCCTGATTTACTTATATATTGTATTGTGGTGAGTCAAATTATGTATATGACATATAGTCTCACTACACTAACTGTAAGCGCCATGAAGGCACGATCAATGTATCTAATATTCTCTCTTCTTCAGAACTTGGAAAATGAATTCAGTCGTGGAATTTAATCCAATTAAATATACTGACATGCTGTACACTCAGATCTGGACTTAAGTAGAAGGGAAAAGTGGTTGTAATTGCATTTTCTTCAAAGAGGAAGAGTAATGGACACTTATTCTTCACAAAATAACTAATCCAGAGTAGAATAAAAGCTCCCAGAGGACAAAGACTTATTTCAGATTTTATTTTAATATACTCACTGCCTAGTACAATGTGTTATACATAATAGGTGGTTAATACTTATTTGTTGAATTGATTTAATAGGCAGAATGGATGCTTAGTTCCACTCAGCTGTGAAAATAATTAAATCCTGCCTTTATTCAAAGGAATAGGAAGATAATGATTTCAATAGTCAAAAGAAAATTTCTCGAGGTCCAATCTATTGAAATCACATGAACCAAAATAGATGTTTAAAGTATACACAAAAATCTCCCTTTTGCCCCCTCTTCTGTCTGTATCTAAGGCAGTTAGGTGGAGCAGTGAACAGAGCACAGGGTTGAAGTTACAAAGATTGCAATTCCTGTGTGTCTGTGTAGCTGTGTGACCCTGGACAAATCACTTAATCTTGTGTGTCTCAGTTTCCTCATCTGTAAAATGAGTGGAGAAGGAAATGGCAAACCACTCCAATATCTATCTTTGCTAAGGAAATCCTAAATGGGATCATGAAGAGTCGGCACAAGTGAAATAACTGCGCAATATACAACCTCTACATCTGGAAATGTACTTTACTGTTGGTTTTTCCCCCATCTGCCCTATAGCTTTAGCTTGCAAGAAAACTGTGAGTCCAACAATATATAAAAGATCACCTGACTGTAACCTGAAAAAGCAACAACCAAATTGCATTGCTCCCTCTGCACTCATGAAGTGCTTTATAACCCTACCTGCCACTGTCCTTAGTGCAGAATTGGGCTTTAGGCAACATTTTCCTCCTGTAAGTAAAACGATTGGACATAATCATCTTCTTTCTTCCCTTCCTCCCTTTCTTCCTTTTTTTCTTCCTCTCTCTCTCTCTCTCTTAAAAACAAAACAAAACAAAACAAAACACCAACAAGTTGTTTTATATGTAGGCCTCTATTTTCTTCCCAACTCTTTTCATATAGATATAGTTATGGATACAAAAATAAATTATATAGACAACTATAGATATAGAAATAGATAAGCATGCATATATGCCTATGTGCAAAGATATATTACTCTCTGTTTACATAAACAAAGATACTTCATCTATATGCAGTTATATGTATATCTCACTCATCCAGAGATAATAAACACAGAGAATAGTTTGGAGTTTGCTTGGGTGATTTTCTTTACGTGTTTTCAACTTACCTAACGGCAAACCTCACTTCATTCTACACTACTCTAATTAATTTGACAGGACTGGAAACTTGTTCTTCCCGTTCACACTTATTATTCATCTCTTCAAAATGCCCTGTAGGGAGGATGAAGCACAATAAAGTCACATTTACCAACTCCCTCAATGCTAAATCCGCCTTTTAGGCTGACTCTGCACAATACTGGCAGGGAGAAGATCTGACTTAAGGGCAGCGAAAGAAAAAATGACATTTTCCAAAGCATTGCCTATTTAAACAAGAAGAACAGGTCTTGAACAAGAAAACTATGTCCTTTTTGTCTCAAGTTGTGTGCTGGGCTCCAGGGATTCCAATTTATTTCTTCTGTATCTGAATTTTTTGCTCTAGCCAAAGAAAACAAGTGACCATTTTTGACAAGACAAACAGTTCACACTGATGTGTGTATGTGTCTGACAATTTCATAACAGTTTTTTTCATCTTTCCATCATCTGACTTAAAACATCATCATATAATATAAAGCATGTCGGGTATTTCATGAGGTTATTACAAAGAGATAACCACAAATATGCTAATGATGAGGGGAAAACATTTAAATTTGCGATATCCTTAGCAAAATGTGTATATGTAGGCAAAGATTGGGGGAGAGGGAATGTTTAAAAGGATCTGTGTTCCCTTCCTCCCACTTCTTATTTAATTAAATAATGGGAAACTCCCTCCACAAATGTAGACAATTGATCTATAATTTAAAGAATTGTCTGGGGACATTAAGTGGCTAAATTACTTTCAGAAGATTATAGATTTAGACCTGGAAAGAACCTTAACAATCATGTAGTATATGTGAAGGAATTGTGAACCAGAGATGTTTAGGAGGTCAGTAGGAGAGCTGGAATTTGAATACAGCTCCTGATTCCAGATCCAGGGCTTTTGCCCACTCATGAAACTGGGATTTTGTTCATAGGTTGCCTTGTTCAAATAGGAGTTGTTCCAGACTGCACTATCTCCATCATCTACCTCACCCAGGGCTATGAAGTTTCTTTATTTAAAGGCCCACAAAACAAAGTTTTTGTTTTTACTATAGTCCGGCCCTACAACAGTCTGAGGAATAGTGAATTGGCCCCCTATTTAAAAAGTTTGAGGACCTCTGAAGAATGTTAAAAAAAAAACACAAAGATCCATTTATTACCCAATTTAAGAGTAGTCTTGTATTCACTATCCCATGCTACTTCTCATAATTTGCAGAAATACATAATTTACAAAATAACTAAGTTTTTTTATTTTTTATTTTTTGCATACATCATTGAAATACCTAGAGGGTTTCTTATTCGTAATGATACAAAATGATCAGTTAAGACTTTTGACTGCTTTCAAGCTAATGGGTTGCTGATAAGAAATAGTCAGATTTTTTCCTATTTCTACCAGAAATTTCTAATGATCACCAATGGCCATTAGTCTGCTTTATGGCATGTTGTATAAAAGTCTTTGCATGTATATATCTATGATCACATACTCCTTTTTGCACATATGTATCCATTTTTGTATTTTTCTATAAATTTCTTTACACAAGACAACCTAGGCTCTACATGTTATGACAGATAAATTTATCCATAGCATACTAGATGGTACATGAAAGATAGATAATTAAGGAGATTGTTAGATATTTTGACCTGCCTAATCCTTTGTTAATTTTGTGTCCATTCAGAGATATTCTATTCCTTGTTTTCTTTGTTACATAAGGAAGATGGTTCAGGAAACTAATTAATCCTTAAAAGAACAGCTGATCTATCTTGTTGTTAGCAATCCATTTTTAATTGTTCATTTTAGTCAAGCATCATTTGAACACAAGTCAATTTGCAATTTCATTAGAGTACAGAAAAGGCCTGGGGTCTATTCCTGTTTTTTTTTGTTTTTTTTTTAAGGAAGAAAGTTTCTGGCAAAAATTTATAAAGAATGTTAATCTTCTAATTAATTTTGTGTATCAAGAATTAATGTGTCCTGCTATTTAAGCAGAAATCATCTTGCCAAGAAATGAATTTTGTCATACCTTTCCCTGCAGGAAAACCTCTTTACAAGCTTTGTGGCAAAATACCCTGGCAACTAATGACAAGCTTTGAAGCAACATTCACAGGCCATTTGCTTTGATGACATCATGAGCTTCTCCCCCCCACCCAACCCCCTACTCCACTCTAGTCCCATTGTAAGTCTAGTACACATGCTGTACTGCCTTTGAAAACTAATCAATACAGTAAGATTTGTCAGGTTGCAGCTGAACAGGATCACATCTTTTAACTCTTTTCTTGGTTGACTTGTTGTACACATTTTTAAGTTAAACCTTATGAAGGGAGTTGGATAAGTTATATTTACCATATTCACAGGCGTACTAGTGTGACATGGCTCTTTCTTCCGTATTTTAACATCAAAAGCTCATAATCTGTGTAAGTTAACCTTCCATAAAACTAAAATTATATGGTCATCATACATAATCTGTTGATTGATTACAGCTGTCAAAAAGTCACAAATAGTGAATGTTTACCAGAGTTGCCCCATGAAATTATTACACTCCCCCACCCAATCAGGAGAAAATAGACAGCTTATGTTCCTAAGTTAGAAGACTAAAAGAGGCAGGGTTTCTTTGTGAGTTTTTGCTCTTTTAAAAATCAATGTTAAAACCTTTAGGCCTGATTTTTCATTTCAATGTCTTTATGTCATGTGCCTCCACCATACTTCGCCTAATTTAATAAGATGCACGCTAAGGAAGTACTTACGTTACTTATCAAGGGTTTCAGATGACACATTATTATTGGACTCAAAAGTCAATATTTGCTAATCATGTTAGTACAGGAACTGTTCCAGGTCTACAATGCTTAAATTGTAAAGATATTTAAGATTAATTAAACCCCTTCCCCCTTCTCTCAGGCATCTTTCCTCCACCTACATGGAATGGGTATGCTATCCTAAGGAAAGCAAATGGCCCAAAATTTACAGGCGGTCTTTAGACCCCTTTTTATATCACTGTCTTTAGGGTTTGATCTTGCACTTTGGCCATGGTTTGAGGAACACTAGCATGTTTTGAGAGCAAAGTTCACTGATTTCCTGTAGCTAATCAGAGAAGAATGACCAGCTCTAAACGTATGAACATGGAGTCTATTATTTTTTATGTCAAGGCAATGTCGAAATAACATATGGCCTGGTTGTCACCCTTCCTCCCCTTTTTCTTTTAAATATGGTAAATATGGGCAAACTTGAGCCATCTGAAATTTAAAGACTCAGTACCTTTTGCTCAGAATAAGCGTAATATGGACCCGTGACTGACTATAGGCTTACAACATGACTTCCTGAACTCCTCACCTCTCTCATTTTTATTCTCTGATCAGAGGCAGCTGATTATTCAAAGGGTCCTGTTTGTCTTTAATTTAGACTATAAGACCGTGGGGTGGGAATGATTTTTCATGGTTCATTCTGTACAGAATCTAGCACCTTGTTTGGATTGAGTAACAATGATATGAAAGTGTGAAGTCTTATTCCTATGAAGAAAATTAGCTCAGAGCCTCTCAGGGTAGCAGTTTTGACACAGAGCAGCTGTTAGCTCAGCTCCCTCCAGGGAAAAAAAGCTTATGAATTAACCCAATATGATACCCAGGATATATTTATAGGTAGTTAGTGAAAACAGTAACACTCTGCAAACTGAATATCTCCAACAGGAATCAATATAGTCTTACTAATCCAGTTATAAATGGATTGACTCTGGAGTATATCCTCAAATACCATATGCAAGCATGTGAACATTCAGAAAGGAAGAGACTAAAACCTTAGACAGTCCCATTATTCTCTGTTGCTCTCAAATCAGTACAGAGGAGTTAGGTAAAATACTCTGATGCATATTCTACATAATCAGAATGACACGTTCTATTAATATTCCAATTACTATTGAACTATTAGTCAGTCTCTGTTAGCAGTGACTGAGTCTAGTGTCTTAGAGCCTCCAAGCAGCAATTTGGTATCCTTGGGTCATCTTTTGTATTCATTCAATTTAAAACCAGACAATTTTCCCTTTAAAGCATTTTTATTAAACATTATTTTATGCATGGATTTAACATCCTAATTGATTTAGGTGGAATTTCAAAATGAGTTCCGAACTCCTTTGTTCTTTTTTCCCCAGTAAAATAGGTCAGTAGCTGTGATCTTATTTATAAATTTAAATGTCAATTTTTAGAATTTTGAATTATTATTAATAATGATAGTTATTCATATTGATAAAAAGCCTCTGTCTATACTTGTAAAAACTAGGAATCAAATCATTCAGTATAACTAGTCTGGAAAAAGAATTGACTCAATTTTGTGAATATCAATTCTGACCAGCCCAAACTTGGGATGTATTTTTCTACTTTTTTTATAAACATAGCTACATAACTAAATATTTTCTAAGTTTTCTACTTTTGAAAGTTTGTTATTAACAGGAATTTTTCTTTAGCATTACAGATAGAATAAGACTTCATGGACTTTGTCTACATGAGATAAAATATAATGAATTAGATTAACAAATTGAGAGGAGCCCCTTAGAGCAGGAAGGAGTTCATCCGATACCATCCGATACAACAACAGTTTTTACATTTTGCCACATGAAAACAATCAAAGGACCAAACTTGGCCTTTGGGACATAATTTGCTAACCCTTGCACTAATCCACTGTTGTAACAACTCTCGTTGTCCTTAGATAAACGACCCTTCAATTTTGTCTAAAAGGATTTTATTTATAATTATAAAAATATTTGGTTACTTTCTTTTATCTTTTGCACTTGAACAAGGAATGTTTTCTTATTCTCACAATAAATTCTATTAGTTACATTCCAAATAGTCTCCCTTTCTCCTTTGGCTGATCATACAACCTTTCTCCCTGTCCCACTCCAGCGAAATGCTTACTTATTCTGACTTGCTGCAGAATATTGTTGATTGTGTGTTATGCATGAACCTGAAAGGTTGCAAAAAAACAAAAGATGTATCCTAGGAACTGAAGTTCATTCAGTTAGAGCAATTTTCCTCAGCAGATGGATAAATTACTTTCAATTTGGCTTGCTATCTTTGATCCATACTCATCAGACACTCACTATTGGGATTGCCTTTCCCAAGATATTCCATTCTTTGTAGTCAAGAAAATTACCCAACAGCTACCTCCATTCTGGAGTTATCTGTATATCAAGTACTACAACAAAACTAGAATTCTCCAGGTTTAATTATTGATTAATTTGAAAAGAAAATCGAGGTTTCTAGATCAGAAGTAAAACTTTGTCACAATGGAGATTTTAGAATATGAGTGGCCAGAAACTGGAAACTGAGTGGATGCCCATCAATTGGAGAATGGCTGAATAAATTGTGGTATATGAATATTATGGAATATTATTGTTCAGTAAGAAATGACCCACAGGAGGATTTCAGAGAGGCCTGGAGACACTTACACGAACTGATGCTGAGTGAAAAGAGCAGGGCCAGGAGATCATTATGTACTTCAACAACAATACTATATGATGACCAATTCTGATGGACCTGGCCATTCTCAGCAATGAGATGAACCAAATCAGTTCCAATGGAGCAGTAATGAACAGAACCAACTACGCCTAGCAAAATAACTCTGGGAGAACCATTACACTGAATTCCCAATCCCTATATTTTTGCCTGCCTTCATTTTGGATTTCCTTCACAGGCTAATTGTACAATATTTCAGAGTCCGATTCTTTTTGCACAGCAAAATAACGGTTTGGTCATGTATACTTATTGTGTATCTAATTTATACTTTAATATATTTAACATCTACTGGTCATCCTGCCATCTGAGGGAGAGGGTGAGGGGAAGGAGAAGAAAAATTGGAACAAGAGGTTTGGCAATTGTCAATGCTGTAAAATTACCCATACATATAACCTGTAAATAAAAGGCTATTAAAATAAAAAAATAAAAATAAAAAAGAATACATAGAATCCTAATTTTTTGGACATTAGAGATCTGTGGTCCATTGAATATCATCCATTCATCCTTTTGGTAAGAAACCAAAATTCTTCCATGATTCTTATTGTAAACAATCCATTCACCTGAGTATATACAACATTTTTAGGTATCTCTTTCTTCATAGGGCACACCAAAATTTCACCATAGGTATTCCCCCTGGAGGTTCAGAAATATTTTCATTTAGTCTAAATATCAAATGATGCCTGAAGATCTATGGATCTGGGCCATTTTAAGAATGATCCAAATGGAGTTGATAACTCACAAGGACAAGGAGTTTCTTCAACCTCTTTTCTTTTTATTACATTCATTCAATTAATATATTTATTATGTACCTTTTATAAGATCATGAATTTCGAGTTGGAAGGTCCCTGGAGGCTATTTATTCTTATCTAATGATTTTACAAATGAGAAAATTGAGATTTAGGAAAGAAAGAGGGCATTGGGGAATATAAGGATAAAAAAATGAAACAGTCCATACCCTCAAGAAGCTTATATTCTCCTTTTTGAAAATATGAGAAGTATTTGTCTGTAGCTTTCAGAATTCCGTAAGAGCAAAAAGATCATGGGTAATTACTTTACTTTTGGACTTAGAGGAGGACAGAACTGTTGGAATTCATGTGGTTATTTACTGTACAAGTTAATAATAATAATAATAATAATACAAGTACATCCTCTACTCAGTCATCAAAGTAATCTTCCTAAAGCACAAGTGTGACCATGTCTCCTCTCCCCATTCCATGCCATAAACTCCAATGGCTTCCAATTAGCTCTAGCATCAGATACAAAAATCTCATGTTTGGCTTTTACGGTCACAACCTGACACTCTCCTACCTTTCCAGTCTTTCCACATTAGTCACTTCTTCATACTTTATGATCCAATGACATTGACCAACCTGCCATTCCTCAAACACAACATTCCATTTCCCAATTTCATTAAATTATACTAACTATCCCCTATGCCTGGAATGCCATACCTCTCAATTTCTGTCATCCCTGGCTTCCTTCAAGATAGTATGAATCCCATCTTTTTAAAGAAGTCTTTTATTATATTCCTTCCCCCTCCCAATTAGAACTCTCCCCCTCAGATTACCTCTCATTTCCTTTGTACGTGTAAGTGTGTAGTTATTTTCATGCCATCTCCTCCATTAGAATATGAGCTCTTTAAGGACAAGGATCATCTTTTTGTCTTTGAAAAAAAATCCCAGATGCTTAGGATAGTGTCTTTTATATAGTAATCATTGAACAAATGCTTGTGATTTATTGTTGTTTTTGATGAAGTTGATGATGATGATGGAACATAATTTGAAAAGGATCAAAAAAACCTTCCTGGATCTCAATATTCAAAATTTCTAATTCTATGATTCAAAAGCATCACCTTACAAACTCTGCCTTATTAATTTCATTAACTAATGCAACTGAACCTATCCCAGCTCCATTAAATGTTTATCTAGTCTCAGAACACTTATAATTGCACAGTAAGCTCTATTCCTTATTTTGTCTTCTCCCCTAATAAGTATTATTAATATGAAGTTGTAACCTCAAGGATTTAAAAAAAAACTTATCTTATAGAATTATTATTAGGATTATTAGGAATTATTAGGATAGTGTCTTTTATATAGTAATCATTGAACAAATGCTTGTGATTTATTGTTGTTTTTGATGAAGTTGATGATGATGATGGAACATAATTTGAAAAGGATCAAAAAAACCTTCCTGGATCTCAATATTAAAAATTCATTTTGATTTTAGGTCTATGAGGACCATTGTGGAGGATAATTCCTTTAAAAGCTTTCTGACTCTTAAAAGCTTTAGCAAATAAAATTTAAAAAATCAAGTCTCAACAGGTTTATATTGTGAATGTTTGTTCAAAATCTGTGACTCACTGGTTGTAGAAGGTGACCTTTTTAGGCTCCTGGGTAATGTGCTCTGCTTCACTTCGACACTTATTCTAAAACAGTTTGCATCAACTCCCAGGTAAAGCTTATTTTTAATAAAGCTGGAGAGATTTAAAACATTCAATAAACACTAAGCACTCCTTTTTCCAAAGGGACTTTCAGTTCACCTTCCTTTCTGATATATTTAAATATTTAAATGGGAACCAGAAGCTAAAATTCCAGAAAACTATATGAAGAAGAGTAAAAAAAAAAAAAAAAAAAAAAAGAATAGTAACTATATCTGTTGCTTACTCTTGATCCGAACAAAGCTTTTGATATGGTATCACACAAAAGATTTGGCCATAGGTCCAGGGTAGAGCATTTAATAAAAAGATCTGACTAGAAGTAAAATTTAAATGGTGCATATAAATGTTAACTTATATAATTTGATATATGTATATATATATATGATGTGAAGACTGCTACAAAGATTTATTATTTCTTAACATTCATCTGAAGTCATAAGGAGAAAAAAAAAAAGGCAAATATCAACCAAATAGGCCTAGAGCCTTCCATATGAAAGAAAAGTTCTTTATTCAGTTTTAAAGTCACCTTGATATATGGGGAACAAAGGTAAAAAGAAGTTCAATAATCCCCATAAAGATCTGAAGTAATGCATTAAGGAACAACGCAGAATATACCACAAATGAATGGGCCTTCAACTCTGTAATATCTTGAACTACTTAACAAGGTGTCATAGAAAGGAAAACTTTTCAGGGCAATCCAATGAAATAAACAGTTAAATAATCTAACATAAAAACTCTTAAATAACAAACAATTATGAGCTGCCTGTGTCACCACTCACTCACAGTGGCAAGCATGAGTCAGAAGAAATTATTTCAGCTCTGTTGAAGAGGAGCCATGTTTGGAATAATGCGTTCAATTCTGGTTGACTTATTACAAATAAGGATATTACAGAAAATGAGGAGTTCCAGCAAAAGACAGCCAAAGTTATTCAATGACTCAAAGAAATTAATTATAGAGAAAGGCTAAAGAAACTAGGTGTGCCTCTGATGACCTCACTGAGGTATGCAAAGCTGACAGGAACTTGAATGATGGGGGCCCTAAGGGCATTTGGGATTTATGACAAATACAGGGAAGGGGCACAAAAGACCTTGAGAGGGTCAAATCTTAGAAAGAGTTAGGTGGTAAATAGATTCACAAGAGTTCTTTCCACATTTTCTTGATATTTATTAATACAGGAAAGAAATGATTCTGAGACAATATTAAAATTAATGCAAGCATTTAAAATATAGAACAGACCAAAAACTTAGAGGACAATCAATGTTGGCAGGCATAAACCATAAATCATTTTGGACGGACAGACTAAAAGAGGTTACAAAGCATAAACTTCTTTCTTTTGGCTCTGAGTGTCCAGTTTATTTGAGGTAAAAAAACAAAAACAACAACAACAAAAAAAAAACCACAACATATAATCTTTTTAACTGGTCTGTCATCACATTATATTTAGTTTTATTTTTTAAAAATTGTATTGATGACTTTTGTGGTTTACACAATATTTTTTCCTATTAGTCCCCTGTCTTCCATGCCTCCATCTACCCCCTACTGTACCATCTCTCACTGTAAAGAGAAAGATTCAAACAATTTTGAGCAACAGCATTACCATGACTGATAGTACTTGTGTCGGTCTATATCCATAGTCCTTTGCTTCTGAGAAGAAGGAAGTGTATTTCAATCATTTTTTTATTTGTTTGTTTGTTAATTTTATGTTTGAATAAAGGAATGGTGTGGTTCTTTTTGTGGCTTTACTGTAATTTACTATTATCATTCCTGTTCATACAATATATTAATAATAGGCCAAATTTAAAGCTTAAGAAACTCAGCAGTTCCTTACCACTTTCCAGGTACCAAAGCTCAGTTGTATTATGGTCAATTTTTATGATTCTCAGGGTCAGTGAGATGCTTAGGCTTCAGTGAGTAAAGAAACTTTGAAAATAAAGTGATATAATGTCCTTAAGCAGCTACTCTTTTTTTCCCTTCAAATTTAATTTATTATAATGACTTTTTCTCTGGGTTCAAAAGAAAAATACAGAAGAATTTCTCTGGGCTTAGTGGGGCATGCTTTCAGAAGGTTGCTTTTGACATAAAGACTTTGGGAAGTGTGTGCAAAAAACTGATAACAATGCAGAGGGTGATATGTAGTGGAAACAAAGGTGCTATGATAATTCAGATCAGGGATAAAGTATTCCTGGGGAGTGAAAGAGTGAGGCTCATGAAAAGCTTCATGCAGGATGTGGTATTTGAGCCAAATCTTGAAAGATGGCAAACACTTGTCTAGAGCAAATCTTCTTAAACTTTGGGTCATGACCCCATGTGGGATCTTGTAACTAAATGTGGAGATCTTGAAATTTTGATTTATTATCAGTAAATGCTTGATTTGTATACCTGTTTTATGTAACCTATATACCTGGGGTCATGCAAAAATTTCTTGGATGAAAAGTGGTAGTGAATAGAAAAAGTTTAAGAAGTCCTGTTTTTGAGAAGTATATATGAAACAGTGTGGGTCAGAAGCAGATTGTGAGGTGCTTTGTAGTATATCCCCAGGACCTAGCATGGTGCCATAAATACCCCCACACATAATACATATATATAATGTATTATATATATATTAATAATATATATGTATATACACATATGTGTACACAAATATGAACACATATATATTGTGTTTTTTTTTTTAAATGGTGGATTTAGAGAATATGATGACATTAGCTTCCTGTTCCAGAAGATCAGGAACCATTGATCCAAAATGGGTCTCTTTTTGCCATGGACACACTGAGAGATTCCAGAAAAACCCAAGTTTTCTGTTTACACAGTTGAGAATTCTGTCCATTGAGGTCTGACTAGAAGGGAGAAGGGAGGAAGAGGACTCATGGAAATGTCTGTGCTTTTCTCTGTCTGCATACTGATTGTTGTCTATAAGCCCATAATACACAAGTCTCAAGATCTATAGATTGACCATGGTCAGAAGCCAGGATGCTTAGGTTTGGTTAATTGTAATACTCAAAATATATGTCCATGTGATAAAGGATGAAGGTATCATTAGCAGAAATGAACGATATAAGCTGGATAGCACACAATCTCAGAGCTGGGAAGAATCGCAGGGTTTATGGATACTAAAACAAAACTGAACAAGAATCCCCATCCTGGCAATACCTGATAACTAGTTTTTGCTTGGGTAGTTGTGTGGAAGTAGAGATAGACTTGAGGCAGGGAACAGAACTTGGAGGCTACTGTAAAAGTATAAGAGGTGAAGAGAAAAAGAGAAAAATTTAAATAGGATATAGGAAAATGTCTCTGTGTGAAAGGGGAGAAAAAATGTACAAGAGATGTAGAAGTAGAATAGATAAGACATCAACTTACAGGATATGAGAAGTGAGGGAGAAGGAAGAGTAGAAGATGAATCATTCTTTATTTTCACATTAAAATTTTTCTATCATTAAAAAAAAAAAAGAAAGAGACACTTCATTCTCCTTAATAACTTAGACAATGTAGAGGATTACTGACCTTTTATTCTGTGTGATAGATATATACCATGAGCATAAATGGCAGTTACTTAACTGAAGCAGAAAGATAAATATCATGGATGTTATGATGATCTTAATCCAATTTCCCCAATCCCCCCTTTCTGTTCTTGTCTTTTTATTTACTACTAGCTTTAGAGACAAACTCCCCCAAGAGAAATATTGAGGCATATGCCTGTGGGGGGTCCTCAATTCTATAGCTGCCATTCTTGTTCTCACCTCGTTAGCACCTTCTCACCTCATTAGCACCTTGACAAGCATATCCACCTTCCATTCCCTTATTTTATCAACTTCCTTCTCTTTTTCCTTCACTAGAGTGAAAGTTTCCCGTGCTATCCCAAACTGTAATTCTTGTTTGTGAAGATCAAATGACATAATATTTATAAAATGCTTAGCACACAGTAGGTGCTTAATGAATGTTTTCTCCTCTTCCTTCTTCTCCCCAAAACACATGACTTCACATAAATCTTTTAAAGAGAAGAATTTTTTGTGTATCAGATGGACTACTCAACTTGAGGTCAGAAGAAACCTGTGTTCAAAATCTGAATCCCTCAATAACTCAAACTATGGTAAAGTCATTTAATTGGTCTGGTTTATTTACTTCATTGTAAAATGAAGAATAATTCTTGTAGTATCAACCGGAAAGAATTATTATGATACTGGAATGAAATAATGTATGTAAAAGCCTTGCAAATTCTGAAGCACCATTCAGTCAGTTATTAGCATTATAGAATAGTGGAGGGACTCAATGTGCTGATAGCATTTTTTCTAGGATTTTTAATGTTTTTTTAGAGTCCAGTGAAACCCTGTCCATCTGTGATTCTTGGCTCTTGCTATGTAGCTGGCTGTGCCCTTCTTCTATTACATAATTAGTGAATATAATTTTGGCAATTTCTTACTGTAGGTTGGCTCACAAGTCATAGTTTTTTACTCTACTTTCTAATAAAAGTTAAGGGATATTTTTACTAAAGATTTAAATAATGTTTGGGAATTACCTGTGATTTTTAAAAATGCATCCTTGTCCCTGATAATACTGATAATATATTGGGCATTGTGCCTACCTGCCTATAATTCCAGCAACATGGGGGATTGGATCAACAGATCTCTTGAGTTTGGGAATCTTGAGCTACAGGGGGCTGAGGTGATCAGGTGTCTCTACTAAGCTTCCTATCAACATGGTGAGCTTATAGGAGCCAGTAGGTTAGAATTGGTCCAGGTAAGAAAATGCAACAGCTCAAAACTATTGTGTTGATCACAGTGAGATTTCTTCAGTATGGCTACTATATTTCTGGTTTAGACAAGATGAGGAAACCCATTTAAGAAAAAAGTATATAACAATTGGGATTATAGGAAACTGAATGTTTTCAGTGATGGGTCGGTAATTTTGTGCAAATAATTTTTGAAAGAGAGAGAGAGAGAGAAACGGAGAGACAGAGAGAGGCAGAGAGAAACAGAGACAGAGAGAATAAATTAGTAATTGTAGATGAACTAAAAAGTTATCAATAAAAATATTTTTAAAACAGAAAAAAAAAACTTTTAAAAAGTGATCTTCGAGATCAGTTAGTTTTTCTGATCTTTAGCCTCTTCATCAGTAAAGTGAAATCTAGTAAACCAGTCAATAATTGTAAAAAGTATAATACTTTATGATTTACAAATTGCTTTCATTATGACAATTCTGTGAGTTAGGTAGTACATTTTATAGAGAGGAAAACTTAGGTTCAAAGGGGCTCAATGGATTTGCCATAATTATACAAATAAGTAAATAGTTCAGTTAGGACACAGGCAAAAGGTTTTTTTGTTTGTTTGTTTGGTTGGTTTTTTAACTTGAATCCAGATCTCTTCCCAGAATACTCTACTCACAATTGTTTTTTATTAGTTCAATAAATTGGACTGGAATCAGTTCCTACCAGCTTCCAAGATCTAATTGTTAAATTTGCATCTCAGAAATCAGGGCTTGATTTATTGTTTTATTGGTTGTCCGACTTAAGAAAGTAATGGGTAAAAATATATATATATTAACAGCAATATTGTTTTAAGAACAACTGTAAGTGACTAATTATTATGACTCATAAATATTCAAATTAACAACAAAGGGTGTGTGGAAAAAAGTGCTATAATGCATGGTTTGATATATATATATATATATATATATACTCATATTACATATGTAATATGTATATATATACATACTAGACACACACATATACATATATAGTTGTGTCTAATAGTAACTCTCTAGAGTAGAGGGAAGGAAAAAAAGGGGGAGGAAGGGTTACACGATAACTTTATAATATATTTAAAAGTAATATAAAAAATAAAAAAGTTGTATGCTATGGAAATGATTGTTTTATTTCATAAATTTAAAATTAAATAAAAATTTAAAAAAAGAAAATGTTAACGATACAAATTAAACATTAAAGTATGTCATGTACACATTTATTTTTTTTTTAAGTTAGCCAGTCATCAAATATTTACTAGCCCACCCCTGACTAACACTAACTGTGATGGGTTTAAAATAGAAACAACATACTCTCTTCTCATCATGATTCCATTTTATAACCATCTCCACCTACCACAACTAACTTGGACTACATTCTGGTTTCCCCAATCCCTACGTTGAGCAGGTAAGCCTTTTGACTTACCTGGTGACCAAGTCTGTGATATCTCTCACAGTTTCCTTGCCATACACTTTTTCCTTTTTTTGGGTACCACATTATGTGTTGTTTTCTCAAATTAGAATATAAATGACAGGAGCTATCTTTTTTATATTTGTATCCCCAACATATAATAAATAAATCCTTTCTCTCTCTCTCTCTCTCTCTCTCTCTCTCTCTCTCTCTCTCTCTCTCTCTCTCTCTCTCTCTCTCTCTCTCTCTCTCTCTCTCTCTCTCTCATTGACTGTTTTTTAGATTTCATTTTAATGATGAGGAAACTAAGGATCACAAAAATTGTTTTCGAAGATCATTTTTAAAAGTTCTTTGCTGTTTTAAAAGAAATTCTTTATTGATAACTTTTTACTTCATCTACAATTACTAATTTATTCCTCCCCTTTTTACTTCCCTTCAAAAAGACGCGCTATCCCTTATGACATAGAATAAAAAAAGGAAGAATAGTCAAGCAAAATTGACATATTAAAGAATTCCAACATTATATGCAATGTTTCACACCCATAGCCCTGAACTCTTGCAAAGAAGAATTATTCCTTCACATATTTCTGAAGCCAAACTTTTTCTTAAAAATTTGAAATACTGTTTCAATTTGCTTTTATTGTCCAATTTACATCATCATTGTCATGATATATATTATTTTCCTAGTTCTCTTTGCTTTGCTTTGGATCATGTAACATTATCCTACCATTTAAAGAGAGAAGTGGGTGGGTGGGGGGGAGAATGATTGATTGGATTTCTTGCTCCTAAAAGTAAGCCCCTAGGATAAGGAACTCCCAAGACAGTAGAGCTTTCTTCTGAGAACATTCATACCACTTTTCTTGGACCCTTGTGAAAAGCAGCATATGCTGATTCACTCAGTTCAGTCACAGAATTAGAGGTTAGAGGAAATGGTACCAGGAGATTAGATTGGTAGGCCAAAAGAAAATAAGATAAGAGGGGTCTAGAATCCCATCAAAAATTGTGCTATCCCTCTTAAAGTACCTAGGAAGCTGATTAAAAGTAAATTCTTTAATGTGGAAGGATGCTAAAGCTGCTTTCCAGGAATGGGTTAAACCCACCATGAAGTAAGGGAGTATAGAGGAATATATGGAAAAAAGACTAAAACTGCCAAAAATTTCCAGAGGAAAAAAAAATTGAGTTAAAAACCCAGGGCACAAAGAGATGAATAAATAGAGAAGATACTAAAATTAGAAAGGAAGATGAGTAGCAAGACATTGAAGAGATTACAAATGTCTCTAAATAAATATTTCAAGGCAAAGGAAATGAAATCAACATCTGGTGATACATAAAACCTTGTAAATTCCCAAGACTATATGGAACTGCAGCAGGTTCTGGAATAGTTAAAAAGAAAAATCAGAATCTTGAGGGACTTATAAGTAAAATACTATAGACTTCATATGCAGCATAAATAATTAGCAAAAAATAGAAAAACTTGAATTCATGGTGGCAAATTTCTTCAAAGAAGCAAAAGAGAGAAAAGACAACAGATTGGAAACATGAGCTTCCTGAAGTAGAGGAAAGCATGAAAAAAAAAAAGCATAAATAAATAACATTAAAATAACACCTGAAAAAACACCTTTGCATAACTTCACATGTGGTTTCTTAATTGTGGGTGGGGATAAGGAAGAGAATCTAGAATTTTAAGAACAAGTGTAATTTTTTTTTGTTTTGAATGTAACTGGAGGAAATATTAAATAAATGGCTAAATAATTTTTTAAAATAACATTTGATTTTATAAAGCAAAATGTATAGATTTGAAGATAGGATGTCCTTTTGTAGAAGATGGGAGTTAAGCTGAGTTCTGAAGGAAGCCAGTAAAAGTTAGAGGCAGAGAAGAGAAAAAAAAAAAGTATTCCTCCTGTGTTCTAGAAGAGGAGAATGACATCACAAAGGCAATGTCTTGGGTAAGAATTGGATTTAACTGAGGAAGTGCTGAGCAAAGTCATCAGCTTCACTATGTCCGCCAGATTCATTAAAGTCTAGTGGCAAGACAGGGAGAGTTCTATAAACATGCTGGACATAGAGTGTTCTTTTCAAGGAACAACAAAACCACTGTTTCTGGATCATAACATATATAGAAAGAAGTGAATTGCAAGAAGACTGGAAAGGTAGGAACAACACGGGTTATAAAGGACCAAAGAAAAGATTTCCTGTTTGAAGTTGGAGGTAATAAAGGATCACCCAGGATAAGAACCTGGGGAAGCCTCGGCAACCAGCAAAATATGACCATTGTGGATACTGAGACTAGGAAAGCCTAAGGCTCTAACCCTGTCCCGAGATGACAGATTGGGCCCTCAAGATCTAACATCCTGAACTTCAAGGAGAGAAAAGAGGTCTAACTCTGAAGGGTAGAGGTCAGTATAAGAACCAAAGGGATATAGGATATGACCCAGAAGTCCAGTCTCTGTACCCCAAAGCATGGAAGGGGACAGGGACTATCTAGGGCATAAAATCCTCACAGCCTCAATTCAGAAATTAAAGCTAAAGAGGTTTTATTCATGTATATTCAAGAAAATACTAATCAGCATTAATTTTTTTCAAATTCAAAAATCCTCTGTAATAACTGCAAAGAGAGTCTCAGGAAAAAAAACAGATTTTTTTTCGCAAAGTCTACATAAATACTTAGAAGAAGTAAAGCAATAGAGGTTTTTTTTAATCAAATAAAAGATGTGGAGGCAAGAATTGGAAAGAGAAAAAATATCTCAGAAGTGAAACTGGTTACCCAAAGTATTCCCTGAAAATTGGAACAGAACAAACAGAAATCATTAACTTGGTGAGATATCAAGAAATATTAGAACAAAATCAAGAGTGAAAAATGAAAGAAAATCTAAGATATCTGATGATAGTAAAATAACTGACCCAGAAAATGATTCTAGAAAAACAATTTAAGAAAAATTTCATTCTCTAAAAACCGAGTTTTTTTTCCTTAAGTTTTTTAAAATTTTAATTTTAATTTTAAAAAATCTATTAGAATATAAGACAAAGTAGAGATAGAAAAAAAAATCCACCAATTACCTGAAAGGAACTCCAAAAAAAGTCACAGGAATATCTTAGACAAAATTCCAAAGAAAAGAGAGGGAGGAGTCAAAGGAAAAATGTTGTAAACAACCACAAAGAAGTGATTCAAGTACCAATGGATAGTTATAGTCAGGATCTCCCAAAGTCTGGTAGCTTTTAATGTAAATAAAAGGACATCTTAGAATAGAATACTTTAAAGGGTAAAAGACCTGGACACATATTAAGAATAATTTACCCTTAAGAAAATAAATAAATAATATTATCTTGCAAAGCTGTCTAATCCTATGGGTGAAATGGATTTTCAATGGAATAGAGGACTTTCTAGCATTTGTGATTAAAGACTTGCTGAATACAACATATCTAACATATATAGAACTGCTTGCCATCTAGGGGAGGGGGTGGAGGGAGGGAAGGGAAAAATCGGAACAGAAGCGAGTGCAAGGGATAATGTTGTAAAAAAAAAAGTACCCTGGAATGGATTCTGTCAATATAAAGTTATTATAAAATAAAATATTTTTTTTTAAAAAAGACTTGCTGAATGGGAACGCAGTTTAGGAAATAAAAACAGTATTAGAAAACATATTTGAGCAATTTTGGAGCAGCTATATGATGATAATTATGCTAACATTTTAATGGGGAAAAGGAACAATCACATTAATGTTTTCAAAAGGCATGGAAGGAATCAAATAAGAAAAATAGAGGTCCTGCACTGTAGTAGTTTGGTTCTGAAATAAACAGAGCTAAGAAAACAATATACACACTGACTAGAACAATGCAAATGGAAAGAACTAAAAAACAAAAACAATAACAAAAATAACCCTTGAAAATAAATATTACAAATTGTAAAGAATCTTGACTCCAAACACTAATAATAACTAACACTTATATAGAAATTACTATGTGCCAGTTACTGTGCTAAAAACTTTTAAATTATTTCATTTGATTTTCACAACAACCTGGGGAGGTGGATGCTACTTATTCCCTTTTTACAAAAGAGCAAACTGAGATAAACTGAGGTTAAGTGATTTGCCAGGATCACACAGCTAGTCTCTGAGGGTGGATTTGCGCTAAATCTTCCTGATATGAGGCCCTTTTCAACATTATCATTTAGCTGCCATTTATCTAGCTTAAAAAAAGAGATCCAAGAAGACATCACACAATGCTTTGCATAAGTATTGGGAAGGTCAAGTTCATGTGTGTGGAACATTCAATATATTTGATTTTCCAGAGGGATAGCCTAAAAGATCTTTCTTCCAGTAATAATTATAATAATTCCCATTCCCACCAATACTAAATGGGTTTCTGGAGCTAGAGCAACTACATCTTCCCTTCAGGGATTAGGGATAAGGCTAATAGGTCAATGACTATTCCTTAATCACATTGACTTAGACTCCAAACTGTAGGTCTCTTAACTGAGATTATCAGTTGAATACAATTTAGTCACCCAGTAGTTTGGTTTTAAAGAAAGGATTATTTACTGAAGTGCTAGAATAATAACAGTTGGCACAAAATATACTGCCTCCCCCAATATATGGCACACTCACACCCCAATACCTACAGAATCCAAGGGAAAGAGTATTAAAGTCTAGAGGACACTTATGGCAAATTGTGTAATTACAGCTAGCTCCTAGCAGTGGAAGTGCTTTTTTCCTGGCCACGAGTGTTAAGAAATTATCTTTAGGCATTTCAGAGCTTCTCTTCTGAGCTCCTTGTTTAGTCATGTATCAATCTTTCCTTGGCTCCTGATAGTACAAGACACAGACTTCACTAATCTGGAAATGATTTTAGAAAAATAATGAGAAGATGGGAGCATGATTCTGGAACATCAGTGGGAAGATAGGAAGATTCAACATCCGTTGGATTCTTTAATATTGGCAATCAAAGGGAAGATGGTTCTTTCTCAGCGGTTCAACTGAAACTCTACATTCACTCTAATTTCTGGAATTTCACCCCTTCTAAACCTGATTGATAATTTATATAAGCTCCCTGGGGTATCATCAGGTTTCCTCAGCTTAGCCAAACATAATTCTTGTGCAGTGTCATTCTCGTCTCAAGGCCTTTTGGCATCAGTCTAAGGTTCTTTGATTGATTGCTTCATTGAGACATGCTCTCAACCTTGTTAATGTATCAGAACTAAAATGGGTTAGGGTGGTTTTGACCTCATCCTTACAAATGTATTCAGTCTTGCATTTTTTCTCTCTTTGCCTCTTTTTGTTTTATTTCATAAAAATATGCTATAAGGGATAATTGTGTGTGTGATACAATTACAGGGAAAATTTGTGACATAAAAACTAAAAATAGCTATATAAAATCTAGTTCTTAAAAAAAAAAAAAAAGGTAAGTATCCCAATTAAGTTTTTCCAAATATCCAGGGATCTTAGCTTATTTAATATAATGAAGATTACTTAACCTAAAATGAGATAGGGAAATCTAAGGCTAAAGAGAAAAGGCTATGCTTAAGAGTAATTATCGCAAATTATATATATAAAACAACTATATAGGACATACAGCTCTGTAGTGATTCTGAAGAAGAAATGAAGTTGTCAGTGGTAAGATGGGGCTTGGTGTGGAACAGAAAACATAAGCTATTTGTTATAAAGCTAAATATAGGCCTTATACTTTCAGAGACAGGCAGAGGAATTTATGCTTCCCTTTTTGGCATGCTTTGTCAACTACTTGTTCCAGAATCCCTTGTGCACAGAGCAGGGAAGGACAATGCACCACATACCTAAGAAAATTATAAAATCAGTAGAAATCATTCTTTTACTTCTGCTAGAGAATATAAAGGTCTGAAAGCGAGCATGGTATTTCGAATAGTCTATACATTTATTCTGTCTCTGTCTCTCCTCTCCTCTCCCCTCCCTCTCTCTCTCCCTCCCTCCCTCCTTTTCTCCTTCCCCCCACATCTGTCTGTTTCTCTCTCTGTGTCTCTTTCTTTCTCTCTGTCTCTCTTTCTATCTCTGTGTCTGTCTCTGTCTCTCTCTGTGTGTCTTGTCTGTCTCTTCCTCCTCCTCTCCCTCCCTCTCCCTCCCTCTTCCTTCCCCCCTCCTCATCTAACCTCCCCTCCTTTTCTTTCCCTCCCTCCCTCCCTCCCTTCCTCCCTCCCTTCCTCTCTCTCTCTCTCTCTGTCTCTCTGTCTGTCTGTCTGTCTGTTACTCTCTGTCTCTGTCTTTGTCTCTGTCTCTGTCTCTGTCTCTGTCTCTGTCTCTCTCTCTCTCTCTCTCTCTCTCACACACACACACACACAGACATACATTCATATCATTCATGTTATCTGCCTATAAATATAAACCAAAGATCCAGAAACACAAACACAAGAACACTTAAAAACTGGGGGTGGGATGGGGTGTGAGAGAAGCCAAGAAGCAAGAGTCACTAACCAATGCTCCAGTTTTCCTTATCCTGCAAGGCTTGACAACTGGTGCTGAGGAAGAAAAAACTGTAGCCAGTTGTGGCACCTGGGAGATGCCTGATCTGATTCTTTCATTGCAAAAGGACCATCAGTTAAAATCACAGTTAGAGAAAGAGGAGAAAGCAGGAGTACCAGTCCCACACCACATTGCCTGATTTATAATTTAGAATGAATGATTAAAGCTTTGTTAAGGCAATGTCTGCTCTCAGGGAACTTTCACTCTAATGAAAGAAGATGACAAATATATGGGAATGATAGCCAGAGAAGGAAGTATCTGGGAGGTAAACAGAATGGCTAGTTGACCCATAGAAGCAATCAATTGATATGCTCTTTCCAGAACAATGGGAATACAGTAGTATTGATTTGGCTCAGGTTGTTCCTGAAACCAGGGCAAGAACGGAAAGCAGAAGAGGTAAACCTAGGGAGGCAAAGATGGATTGCAAGATGACCATTCCATCATCTCCCCTTATTGGTTCTCTTGTTTGAGCTTCTAAACATTCTGAAAAACTTCTACCCTGAAGTCAAACTTCTAGAGATATTGATAACCCATCTGATTTCATTTTTAAAATAATTAACAAACTCCTACACTGTCCTTCCAGGGATTCTGAATCCCTGACTTTCACTTTTCAAACCCCATTCTTTGCCTTACAGCTCATTCCCATACCCCTTAATAGCACAATGAGCTGCCACAGTGGCAAGATAATCCTTTTCCAATTCCTTGACTCTTTGACAATTCTACTCAACAGCAGGTTCCAGGAACTTCATTCTGCCTCAAATATCCCACAGTTTGCCCTATTTCCACTAAGTTGAGAACTTTGCCTCGTTTTTTCACTGGAAAAAGGAGGCTATTTGCTGAAGGGTCTCTTCTGCCCTTATCCTCATCCCGTATCACCCTTATATCTTTCCCTTTCTTCATCCCTGTCTCTTAAAAAGAGGTATCCTTTCTGCTTGCCACGGCAAGCCCTTCTGCATAAACAAGTGATCCTATTCCATCCTTTCTTCCCCAGAAGATTGCCTCTCCATCATTCTCACTCTCACTTATCTTCAATCTATCCCTGTCTGCTGGCTGCTTCTTTACTTCTTTACAAAAATGCCTATGTCTCTTCTGACTTCATTCCTTAATCAACACAAATTAGCTCCAGGGCATAAGCTCTAAATTACACAGCCTAATTTGTTGGGACTAGAAACATTTTTCTGGTGATATATTCCAGGTGGAAAGAAGACCCACATTTGTGGCTTAAACTGATGAGTATAGCCATAAAGAGAAGACAAAACTGATTATTTTCCATCTGGTTTCCTGACTTTAGAAGGGCTGAATCACTCCAAAAAGAATCATAGAGTATAGAATGAGAAAAAAAAATTACAGGCTACTTAGTTAAATATCTTCATTGTACATATGAAGAAACTGAATCTCAGAAGTGTTAAGTGACTTGCCCTACCAAATGGCAAAGAATTTTTGCCTACAAATGATGAGTTCTTTCTATTTCACTTTGCCTCCACTGAAGCATCAGCAACTACTTTAGAGGGCAGCTGTTTGCCTTGTGGGCCTGCCCATGCCAAGCCAATACTTATTTTTGAATTTTACAAGAGAGTGGACACTGGAGGTAAAAAGCAGATTAAATTGAACCTGCACAGAGTTTCTCTGAATGCTCAGTATTGCCTAAAGGAAAATTCCTTGGCAAAACATTTCATCAATTAGAACAAAAACAGGGAGCAGGAATGTTCACTTAAATAAGGTGATTTTTCATTCATAAAATTTCTTCCTAACCTAATTTCAAAGTGGCTTGAGAATAAGAAAGTTGCTGTCTTTGGACAGTCAACATTCCCAAAATTTTACTAAAAATTCCTCAACTCCAATAAGCATAAGTATCTGAGGAAATTGTCAATTAATTAATTAATTAATTTCACACACACACACACACACACACACACATATACATATGTATGTATCATATCAAAGTATAGTGGTAATAATAGATACCTTTGCTTTACCTTTAATCATATTGGAAAGGACTTTAATTTATCTGTGTTATATATAATGCTGACTTATGGTTTTACATAGGTACTAGTTATCATATTAAGTAAATTTTTTATTTATTCTTGTTTTCTAGTTTGATTTTTTTTTTTGCAGGAATAGATGTTGTATGTTTTGTAAAAGGTACCTTGTGTAAATTTTGATATAAACATAGAATTTTGTTGTTACTCTTGTTCTTGTTGTTAATATGGTTTATTGTGTTTATAGACGCACTCATTGGCTTAGTAGATAAAGCAATGAATCAGGAGTCAGAAGATCTGAGTTTAAAGCCAGCATTAGATACTTCCTTGCTGTATGTCCCTGGGCAAGTCACTTAACTTCTGATTGCCTGACAAAATGGATCCCTTGGAGAAGAAAAATGGCAAACCACTTCAAAATCTTTGCTAAGAGAATACCAAATGGGGTCATGAAGTCAGTCATGATTGAATAACTACATTGTATTTATAATTTTCCTAATATTGGACAAATTTCACATTTCTGTCATAGATTTAATCTTGTCATAGTTTGTAATCTTTGTGACATGTTACTGTAGTCATCTTACCAATAATTTATTTAAAAATTTTTATCAAAATTCATCAAGATTATTGGTCTATAATTTTCTTTGTTTTGTTTTTAATGTCTCTGCTTGAGGTATCAAGAACATGTTTTTATTTGTATCATAAAAAGAATTGAATAAAATCTCTTCCTTTCTCACTTTTTCAAATTAGAAATAATTGGAATCAATTATTTTCTGATAGAATTCACTTATAATTCCATCAGATCACTGTTCCTTTTCCCTCCACCTTTTTGGAGCTCATATTAGCTTTGTCAGCTTAGTTTGTTTAAATTCTCTATTTGTTTTTCTATGAGTATGGGCATTTTATATTTGGGGGATAAATATTCATCCATTTCATTTAATTTGTCAGTTTTAGTGGCATATAATTGAGCAAAATAGTTTCTAATAATTTCATAATGTCATTTTTGATGCTGGTAATTTGGTTGTCTCATTTAATCCTATTAACTAATGGTTTATCTCTTTTATTTAAAAAAATAGCTTCTTGTTTTATTTTATTGTGTCATTATTTTGCTTAAATATTTTCAATCTCTTCCTTAATGTTTGATATTTTTTGGTGTTTAATTAAGGTTTTGAAATGTCTTGGTTTTCTCGTTTTTTTGTTTTTTTTTTTTTAGTTGCATGCTCCATTTAGTGACCTTTTCTTTATCTTTTTTGTTCCTGAAATGTTTAGGGATATATTTTCCTTTCTAATGTTTCCTTCATATCTTGGTATATTATCTCATTGTTGTATGAGAGATCTGCCTATGTAGATGTAAGTTATATAGTGTGAATGTGTGTGTATATAGTTATATATATTTATACATATGTATTTATAATTTGTTATATAACCAAACAATTCTTTTAGATTCAGTTATTTAATATTGACTCATTTTTACTCCTTTCCTTGATGGTCCTATATTAAGTGTAATTTTTAATGCATTGTAGTTTATAAAAGATGTGTTTAATAAGGTTACTTTTTGGCATTTATTTATGAGATTTCTCTGCCATAGTATACTGTAATGATGTCATACACAACTAAAGAATATGTTCACTTTTTCTATCACCATTCAATAATTATGATATTTCTAATATCTAATTTTTCTAAAATTTTATTCAGGTTCTTAGATTTTCTCTTTTTTATTTTTAAAATTAGATTGTGTAGATCTGAAGGTGTTGCACTGAGTTATCCCATTATTATAATTTTACCATTACTCCCTATAACTCATTTAGGTTTTTCTTTGAGTATTTACATGTTGTGCATTTGGCGCATATATGTTATGTGGCAATGTGTATCAATAATATTGATATTAATTTTTTTCTGTGACAATTTTCAGAATAATGTAGTTTTCCTGTTTATCTTTTAATCAAGTGAGAAGAAAATACAAAATGGAAATCACTTCTATATGGTTTCTCCCTTCTCTCCACTGATAATTATCTCTTTCAGATTATCTTCATCAACTCTGTGTATAGATATACTATCTCTGTATGTCTATATCTATATATTTATATCTATCTATCTGTCTATCTATTTAGTCTTGCACATAGATACTTATTTATATGTATATCTCAATAGAATGTATGTTCTTTGAGGTCAAAAGGTATTTACTCTTCCTTGTATCTTTAGCACTTCACATGGATCCTAGGACATAGGAAGTGACATTTAACAGATAGGGAAGTGTTTAAAAAGTACTTGTTGACCAACCTACTGGTGTCCTTTCACTTTTCAAATGACTGTGGCAGAATGATAGAAAAAAATAAAGGATACTCAGAATTGTTGTTTTGTCTGTCTCTTCATAATCCCTTTTGGGGTTTTCATAGCAAAGATACTGGAGTAGTTTGCTATTTCCCTCTCCAGATCATTTTACAGATTAGGCAACTGAGGCAAACAAAAGTTAAGCACCTTGTCCGGTGCCACACAGCTAGTAAGTATTAGAAGCCAGATTTTGAACTTAGGACTTCTTGACTCCAGGCCAGGCATTTTGTCCACCTCATCACCTAGCTGTCCTACAGAATTTTTAGCACCTCTACAAATATTAATATAACTATTGGATTTTTAATGTGAGATTTTTGTCTAGTGGGCATGAAACTAGAAGAATTAAATTATATCAACCTTGCCATTTTGCTGTAAATAAAACTGGAAAACAAAGAGAAATTATATTTAAATAGGATGGTGAGTCATTGATTCTTCTTAGAAAGGCAAATAAAGAAGATGGAAAAGTTTTGCTTATCTAGTATTCACTCAAAGGCAACATGAAACAAATTTCATGTTCTGTTTGGCATTCAAAGCCCAATCCTGGTCCCCTCCTACTTTTTCATTTTTCTAAACACCTTATTCCCCAACATATCCTCTTCATTCCAGGGACACAGTTTCCTGGTTATTTCTCAAATAAGACTCGCCATTATTCAGCTTTGGGTACTTTCTCTCTCTCTTTCTCCCAAACCTGGGACACTCTTTCTCTTTGACTATGACTACTGATCACCCTGGCTTCCTTTAAATCCCAACTAAATTCCCACCTTCTACAGGAAGTCTTCCCCCAAACTCAAACTTAATTCTGGTGCCTTCTCTCTGTGATTTCCTATCTATCCTGTATATAGCTTGCTTTTAATATATTTGTTTTATGTTCTTTCTCCTGTTATATTGTAAGCTCCTAGAAGGCAAGGATTATCTTTTGTCTCTTTTTAGGCAAAACATAACTAAGTGTCTAGCACACAGTAGGTACTTAATAAATTTTTATTGCTTGGTTAGTTGATTGATTGATGCATTTGCTCAAAGACTGGTGTAATTACAGTTTATGAGGAAACATCTGTTATAGAGGATGAGAACATGAAGAAATTTTACAAAAAACTCAATAAAATCTTTCCAATTAAATCAACATATTTTTAATATAACATCAGTAGAAAGTGGACATAGCAGAGAACAGTGAAAAATGCATCTTAAGATATGGTTGGGGACTGATAAATAAGAAAAGCCAAAGACTGTATAGAAATTTCACGTCTAGTTATATCAGGATTTTTTCAAGAAGCTGGAGTTGGGAGTTGGAAAGTAGTGAACAAAGTAAGCTATGAAAAACAGCAAGGTAGTGAGAATGAGCCTTAGGGAGACAGTCCAGGGATATCTTCTCTTCTCTCTATATACAACTTCACTTGATGATCTCGCCAATTCCCATGTATTCAATTATTTTCTCCGTTATGATAATTCTCATCTACCTATTCTCCAAATTTTCTATGATTTTTCAAATTTACTTGTCTTTCACTCATCTAGAACCAGATGTCCAGGAGACATCTTAAATTCAATATATGCCAAAAGATTTATCTTTAAACTTCCTGCCTCCTGCCATCTTCCCTGTTATATAGAGGACAATAGCATCCTCTCAGTCCCTCAGACTCACAACCTAGGGGTTGTCTTGTGTTCCTCATTATCTCTCACACCATATATCCAAACTGTGGCCAGGGCCTGTTGATTTCACCTTTGCAACATCTCTAATAGTCCCCTTTCTCTCCTCTGATACTGCTCCATCCCATCATCATCTCACACCTGGACTGCTGTAATAGCTTGCTGGTAGTCTGCCTGCCTCAAGTTCCCATTTCCCTCACTCTCCCCCAATCTATTCTTCATTCAGCCCTAATGTGATTTTTCTTTAAAGGTACAGATATGATCATGTCATCCTCTACTCAATAACTGCAATGGCTCCCCATTCAAAGGCCTTCATAACCTAGCTCCCTCCTACCTCTCCTATATTCTTACGGCTTATTGCCTGACATGTACTCTGACTCAGTGACACATAGCCTTCTGGTTATTCCAGGAATAGAAACTCCATCTCTTGGATCCAGACATTTTCTCTGGCTTTCCTCCATATCTGGAATGCTCTCCCTCCTTTACTCTGCTTCCAGACCTTTCTGGCTACCTTCAAATTCCAATTAAAATCCCTCTTCTGTACTATACAATGCAGATAATTATACCCTGGAGGATTGTTGTAAAAAAATTCTGTGAAAACTTTATCAAACCATGTCTGAGCTCGCTTATAGGCTTGTGGTAGATATTCATATTGGTATATAGTTTCTTGCCTCTTATCCTTACATTAAGATAAAATTTACTCTGGCAACAAGATTTTCATATACTTCTCTTTCCTTGAAGGAATAGTGTCACTGGCTAATTATCCATTCTACCATCAACAGATCTGGGTGTTTTTTTTTTTTTTTGCACAAAGATTATTCCTTCTTAGGATGAAGCCAGAAATAGAAATATGCCTCGTCATTTTTTCCAAGAGGCTAATTAGTACAATTACTCTGAGTCATCATAGCACTTCAGATTAAAAAGCTAAACATAACCAATAAACCATTGCCCAAGAGGCATGATAATCCATGGTAATGGTTACGGCTGCAGGCCATAACATTATTTCCAATTGACAAAATTAAAATTTATGGGTTTGAAGATTGTTTTCAATTTAGTCATTTATTATCTTTGTCATGGGAAGTTTTAACTTCCCTTGGTGTTTTATATCTATTTCTCTCTTGTACATATGGTATTTCCAAGTGTAATTTTGCTAGTTTTACTCCCCAAAATGATTAAATTCTACCCCTCCTTACTCTATCATCCCTCTACCAATAAGAACAATCTATAGTTTTTCTGAATATAGGAAAGAGGCTTCCTCTTATATAAATTTTTTTTTCAAAAACATGATTTTTGTGGCTTGGTGGAAACATTAAGAGGAAAGGGTATTTTGTCTTTTGATAAGAAAATTAGTTCCTTTCAATTGCTGCTTTAAAAAATGATTTTATCCTTAGCATTCTTTTCTGAATTTAGGAATGAATGGCAAGCTCCCTTGTCATTAATAAGCAACTCCTGGGATGTAAGGGAGGTGCTATGGAAAATAAACTAATTCTTTCAGGTCTTTGGCTTCTATTTCTTCAGGGCATTAGAATAATATCATTTATTTTTCACTTGTGATAAAAGAGAAAAAGCATTTCTCAAAATATCATATTTTCTGAAGATCACTTTCTGCATTAGCATCATCTGCATCTGACTTCACTAAATGTCAAGGTAGAATTTTCACCTATCCTTTAGATGTCTCCATAATTCTCTTTGGATGCAGAAGGTGTTTTCCACCCAAAGTTTATTAGGATTGCCTTGGATCACTGAATTGCTGAGAAGAACCAAGTCTGTGATAGTTGATCACTACACAGTCTTGCTGGTTACTATGTACAATGTTTTCCTTGTTCTGCTTGCTTCACTCAGCCTCAATTCATGTAAATCTTTTCAGGCTTTTCTAAAATCAGCCTGTTCATCATTTTTTTAATAGAACAATATTATGTTACTTTCATATACCATAACTTATTCAGTCATTCCCCAATTGATGGACATCTACTCATTTTCCAATTCTTTGCCACCACAAAAAGAGCTGCTACAAACATTTTTTCACGTCTTTTCCCTTCTTATTATGATGTATTTGGATCCCTTTACACTCTTAAAAATGATTGAAGACTACCTACAGAGTTTTGTTTATGTATATTATATATATAGTTATCATATTAGAAATGAAAGTGTCTACACACCTGTCAGATTGGCTAAGATGACAGGAAAAAATAATGATGAATGTTGGAGGAGATGTGAGAAAACTGGGACATTGATGCACTGTTGGTGGAGTTGTGAATGAATCCAACCATTCTGGAGAGCGATCTGGAATTATGCCCCAGAAGTTATCAAACTGTGCATACCCTTTGATCCAGCAGTGTTACTACTGGGCTTATACCCCACAGAGATACTAAAGAAGGGAAAGGGACCTGTATGTGCCAAAATGTTTGTGGCAGCCCTGTTTGTAGTGGCCAGAAACTGGAAAATGAATGGATGCCCATCAATTGAAGAATGGTTGAGTAAATTGTGGTATATGAATGTTATGGAATATTATTGTTCTGTAAGAAATGACCAGCAGGATGAATACAGAGAGGCTTGGAGAGACCTACATGGACTGATGCTAAGTGAAATGAGCAGAACCAGGAGATCATTATATACTTCAGCAATGATTCTGTATGGAGATGTATTCTGATGGAAGTGGATTTCTTTGACAAAGAGAAGATCTAATTCAGTTCCAATTGATCAATGATGGACAGAAGCAGCTATACCCAAAGAAAGAATACTGAGAAATAAATGAGTGTAAACTGCTTGCATTTTTGTTTTTCTTCCCAGGTTATTTTTACCTTCTGAATTCTCCCTGTGCAACAAGAGAACTGTTCGGTTCTGCACACATATGTTGTATCTAGGATATACTGTGACATATTTAACATGTATAAGACTGCTTGCCATCTGGGGGAAGGAGGAGGGAGAGAAGGGAAAAGTCAGAACAGAAATGAGTGCAAGGGATAATGTTGTAAAAAAAATTACCCAGGCATATGTTCTATCAATAAAAAGTTACAATTAAAAAAAAAAGAAATGAAAGTGTCTTAGTATTATGAAAATAGTTTTGACCCTTGAAGACCTCCTTGAACACACTTTGAGAATTACTACTCTAAACTAATTGTGCAATCAATGATTCCATCTAATACTTCTTTCATAGTGCCGAAGTCTAATGACAATAAATAATATCTAAACTTTCAGAGAATGGGAAGTGGATAGAAATCTATTGATATATAAATATACATACATGTATATGTGTCTGTGTGTGTGTGTGAGTGAGTGGTGTGAGAAAGAAAATATACTTGGAACATATAGAATATCCCTAATATATGTATATGTATATGTGTGTATATATATACATCTCTCTCTATATATAGAGATGTATATATATTATATATATGTATGTATATATGTACCCATATATATGTGTGTGTGTGTGTATATATGTATATGTATATATATGTGTGTATGTATGTATGTATATATATATATATATGTATATATATATATATACTAGGAAGCATTTTTTGCTATGCAGTTTTGATATACTTTTAAAACTTCAAACAAGTCTAAATGTAGCAAATCAGTATGCATGAAGGACAGGAAAAAGATTCCTCACTTTTGCTCCTTTTGAAGATGCTAAATTTGGCGACCGACAAGAGTAGTTGAGAGCCAGAGTAATGAAACAAATCTTCAACTTCAGAATAAATCAGAAGCCATAGACCAAGATGGTCTGTATATGTGCAAACAGGGAATCACATTTACATTGAAGTAAATCAGTGACTACGATGCTCACATCAAGAATTATGGCACCAGTACTGAATTGAAGACAAGGGCTTAAGCAAACAGTCATAAATTAAGCTATAATGAAACATGACAAGTCATAATTTAATTTAGAATGTATTTAAGATGGTTGGCACTGTTTGTATAGACCCTTTATCCTTGTGAAAGATCTTGGTATATACAATGAAATGTTAGCTTTAGAAAAAGCTACAGTTTGCATATATGTAAATTAATTAATTAAAGTGATATAGAGACTTTACTGGTCAAAAAATCTCCATTGGGGGAAAAGAGGAAAAAGCATACAGGGTGCTCTTACTATAAAATACAACATAAGTAATCTTATCATTTTTAGCTGAACTTACAGTGCAGATGCATCTCACATCAAAACAGAGCCAACATAAAAATCCAGATGCACTCAAAAGATAAATGGGAAAGGTAGGAGGTTTCATATACTTAGAAAAAGGATCAAAAAATGATTTCTGCAAAGAAATAGCAAGTCTCTTTTTTTCTTTCTTTTTCTTGGTTTCCTCCTCAATCAGAACTGTACAAGATTTAATATATACTGGTAGTCAAAAGAACTAGACCTATGGTCAAATCAAATTTCAATTTCTTTTAAAAAAAGTTTTTAGAAATACCTATCACATAAAGTAATTTTCACTCTGCTGACTCTCATACAAATTCTGAAGTAAAACCACATCACTATGCCTTCCCAAATATTTCTTTTTAAGATTTGATTCAGTACATAGAAAAACAATGAATTAATAAAAACTGAATGTTGCATAATTATACATGACCCAATTCCTGAAGAGATGAGAAAAGGTACCTTCTCTTCACTGGAGAAGTAGGAAATTATGACTGTAATATTGCCTGTACTAGTGGTCTATAAACTGTTTTGATTGTGTGAACCTGTCAGCAAAAACTTTGAAATAGACACCCTACATATAAATTTTATCATTTATAAATTATATATATGCATTACTATATTAATAATTTGTACATTATAAGAATTTATGTAAAATGGACATTTTAAAAGGATTAGGAAAAGATGAAATAATATTTGATCCTAAAGCCAATATGGTGCCATTAGAATTTATTGAGTATAATGAATAACATGATCAGAACTTTATTTTAAGAAAATCAATACGGTAGCTGTGTGTAGAATGAAGGTGACAGAAGAGAGTTGAGGCAAGGAGTCTTGTTAGCAGTCTGTTCTAATAGTTCAGGCAAGTTCAGGCAAGAGGTTATATGAGCTTGGATCAGTATGATGGCTTTGTGAATAAAAAGAAGGGGAAAGAAACATGCAAGTAGAGATGATAAATGATTGGATGTGTTGGTTGAGGAAGAATGAAAAGTCAAAGTTGACTCTGAGGTTGCAGAACTGAGTGAATTGAAGGATGTGGGGAGTATTAGGGAAATTTACAAGGAAGAAGAGAGTTCAACAGTAATAGAGAAGTTTAAAAGAAGGAAGAGGGAAAGATAATGTGATAAAATCTGTGGTATGCTGCAACATATATCTGAGATATGTTGCCAACTCATCCTAGGGAATTCACTTTGTTCTACTCAAAACAAAAAGGAGCACTATGGAGATCTTATTCATTGATCACTTCAATAAAACACATATGTTTTGAAGGTGAGGGGGTAGAATACTGAGAAGGGATTGAAATTTCTACAGTGATACCAGTGCAGCTACTGCTGAAGGTACCGGGATAATTTTTAGGTTATAACTTCTCTGAAGGACCAATATCTGCCAATATCTGTTTCAAAAGTATTTGTATGTATGTTGGGGTGATGGTAGAAATTTTTGGAGCTTGCCTAGTAGAGGGAGGAAAAAGAAAATGAAAGTATTAGAAAATAAAGATAGATATTATGGTGTTGGAAACAAATGCCACAACGGGCCATCATTAGGAAGGTAGGCTGCGACCCATCTTTCCACCTTTTGATTGATTAATCAGGCACTCTTTGGGATCAGGCCATAAATTTCCTTCCTTCCTTTCTCCCTTCCTCCCTTCCCCCTTTCTTTCCTTCTCCCTCCCTCCCTTCCTTCCTCCCTCCCTCTCTTCCCTTCTCCCTTCCTTCCCTCCTCCTTCCCTTCCCTCCTCCCTCCCTTCTGCTTTCCCTGCCTCCCCTTCCTTCCTTTTCCCCTTCCTTCTTTCCCCCTTCCCTGCCTTCCCTTCCTTTCTTCCCTTCCTACCTTCCCTTCCTTCCTTCCTTCCTTCCTTCCTTCCTTCCTTCCTTCCTTCCTTCCTTCCTTCCTTCCTTCCTTCCTTCCTTCCTTCCTTCCTTCCTTCCTTCCCTCCCCCTCCCTCCCTCCCTCCTCTTCCTTCCTTCCTTCCTTCCCTCCCTCCCTCTGTTCCTTCCTTTATTCCATTTTCCATCCCATCCTTTCCTTCTTTCTTTCTTTCCATCCTTCCAGTTTTCTTTCTTTTTATTTTTCTCTCATTTTTATTTTTTGTTATAAGAAATGTCTGACTAGGTAGAAGAAGAGGGTAGGATATATTCAGAAATAAAAGTGATGTCAAAACAAAAAGGTTTAATACTAAGTACAGTTTTTTAAGGACTTAAAAATAATGAATCTTTTCAATAATGGTTTCAAATAATGGATCCTTTTTTGATTGAGAATTATTAAATTATAAAATTTAAAAAAATTGTAGGTATCATTTGGATTACTAATTTCACTTCAGAGATAAACTGAGGCTTAGAGTTTTTAAGTTATTTGCCCAAGATCAATATCTAAAATTAGTGACAAAGGTTGAGAGTAGAAATCAGGTCTTACATCTATTTTAGAAATTAAAATCTGTCTTTCTGTGGATAAATATTTTATTCTCTAATTTGATTCTTGTGGAACATGAAATATTTTAGATCATTCTGAAAGTAGCATTCTGATTTGGCAATATTTGTTTAGAATGTTATTACCTACTTTTGTAGAGATTTAGGTAGAATCAATAAACTTTGTTAAACAAAATGACAAATTAGAATTGAGTAGAGAAGCCAGAAAAAATATTGCTTGAAGCAATTATAACTCAAGGAATGTTGCTTAGTTGTCTAAGAGATATACAGTGAAAAATGAAAAGTAAATAAAAATAGATACCCACATACAACTTTCTACTTAATTCAATCCCTTTTAGGAATTTGCAAGTAAGCACTATAAAAAGTCTTGTTCTTATTTCTTTAAAAACTTTTTCAAAATTAAAATACTGACATAAATCAATTAATTATGACATTTTTTCCAAATTATTATTGTCAAATTTGTCAAAATGACAATGTATTATTGAAATTTATTCCATATTTCAGGAAACAGATTAAATAAATCCTATACACCAGTTGAAGAGTCAAGCATTTTGCAAAAATATAAATTGAATAATTCAAGACTACACTACCTGATCCTCATTCTAGAAATACAAGATAGATAAATTTAATGATTCTTATTGTGCAGAATAACAATAACATCGCAATTTGAGGTGGAAAAATATGATGACTTGCTCAAGGTTATATAGCAGTTTCGTGGCAGAAAGAGAAACAAAAGCATTAAAACTTTTTTCTTACCTTTAAGCTATAACTGACTAAACCAAAATTAAAGACCAAAAAATTCAGCACAATACATGGACATGCTGCTACAGAACATATTTAAAATATCCAATAACTGATGAAAAATCTTAGCTGATGAAAAAACCAACAATCAATTCATCTCAATCAATTCAAAAATGTTGAAAAGCATTGTTACAATATGCTCCTGTCTTTAGAATCACTGCCAGAAATTGGCAAAGTAGAATTACCAGAACAAAATCAACTGAGTCATATAATTGACTAGTCTGGCTATGCCAATTGCTGTATCCTAACGAACACTATTAAACCATTGAGGAAAATGTCATTGTGATGAAATTTATAGCAGGATTGCAAGGCTGTTGGATTATATGAATGAGCTCCTCTGGGGCAGAATACCATCACAAAGACTAGCTAGCAGGCTGGAGAGCCTGTAAAATGGGATGCTAATCCTGGCTCTGCCATTGCCCTCCACTGTGAATGTCATTTTACTGTGCATAATAAATGACAGCAATTATTATGGCTTGGAATTAGAGAGAATCCTTTTGCCCAAGAGATCAAAGCACTAATTCATTCCCCACTCCCAACACACTCATAAGTGAGAGCTTGTGTGCTTCTCCCCACCCCAGACAAATACACACTTATATACACTTAGCTTTGTGATCCATTTTCCCATCTGTAAAATGGGGGAAAGAAAGGAACTTACCTATAACATAATGAGACACCTTAAAAATAAGAGTAAATTAGTATATTTAATGCTTTCCTCTTTTAATTTTATATCCCAATTATAATACCAATATCCTATATTTAGGTTGTACCTGTTCATTTTCCCTTCATTATCCATTTAAAGTGGCTATTAGAAAGGAAACAGTGAAATAATTAATATTACATGGGTACTCTATGTTGTTACTTAGGATTTGGTTTTATTATTTAGTTTCCTATCAAAATAAACTTTGTAGCTTTAAAACTAATTTCCTTACTTTATTTTTATAATTGCATACACCTTTGCTTCTGTAGTAATTAAGGCAAACAAACATCTGATTTATATAATGATGAAATATTTTCTGTATTTGTCTTAAGTTCCTAATGTTCTCTGCATGATTTAGAAGTCTGACCTTGATCACATAAAGCTAAATTAGTTTTCTGTCAGTTAAACCCTAAATTTTGTGGTATACACATAATTTTAGTGCTCTTTTGTTTTTAATTCTATGATTTTAACGAATGGTTATTATTTCAAGGAAACAGACAAAAATTGTGGAGTTTAAAGAGTACATTTCAATGACTATTAGAAATACTATAATGATTAGTGTTATGGGAAAATTGAGCATCCAAAGGATCATTTAAGCCCACAATGAACAGGATCATTTGCATTGAATAGCAAAAGCAAAAGTGGTTGAATTTTTTTTAATTCTGAGTGATAACAGGCTAATTAATAGAAGACAAGCAATACTTTTCAGGTAGAAGAGAGTTTTACAGAGAAAGGAAGGAGATAGATAGGATAAAAAGTAAGCAATAACAGTAGGATAAAGAGACAGTTTTATAAGAATGAAGGGGACACAGAAGTGTCATCAGAAGAGCCAGGAGATAGGGAGATAGGTAGGAAGAGAATCAGGGGATTTCATAAAAAATATAGTAAGGAGAGTATACCTAGGAAGATAAGTTGATCAACAATGTGAAGGCTGCAGACAGGTGAAGAAGGACGAGGTCACTAGTAACTGGAGAGGACTGTTTTGGTTGAATGAAGAGAAAGGAAGTTAGATTGCAGGAGTTTTAAAAGAGAATAAGAGGAGAGAAAGTAGAAGCACCTAGTATAGATAGGTTTTGTCTTTTTTTTAAATTTTTAAGGTTAGCTACAAAGGGGAAGAGACTTGAATAGTGACTAGGAAAGCTGGAGTAAGTGGACAGACATGGGTATGTTTGTAGGCAGAAGGGAAGGATCATGTAGAAAGAGATTGAATATTACAGAAAGGAGGAATAATGGTCTGCTCAAGAATGGAGGAGATGAGATCAAGGGTGCATGTTGAGTAGTTTGCTTTGGCAAGGAGGAAGTCTATTCAGTCATTTGAGAGAGAGGAGTGAAGGAGGAAATAGTGGGAGATATCTGGATGAAGTAATACAAAGAAGGAAAAGTGTTTTAATGCATGGTCTCAATTTTTTTTTTTAAGTTTAAACAAGTTTTTAAGTTTTTTAAATTTAAGAGTTGAGATCCTCAGCTGAAGGGGTGAAGAAAGGGGATGCTATGAGGACTTGATGAAAGATATGAATATTTGAACAGCCACTGTGGTGTAGCTAATCGAGTAGGTAGAGGCAAAAGATTGCTTTGCAGCAGTGAAGGACCAATTGAGTTTATGTAACAAATTTTTCGTTTATCTAGTTTTGTGATTTCTTCTAGATTTGTTTTGCAGCATAGGAATAGAAATGAGAAAGATGGATGGTAGGAATAATTCGTTGGTAGAGATTTTGCAAAGCATGACTGGAAATAGGCAAAGAGGACAAAGATTTGAATAGAGTGGATAGTATTGAATTGAAATGATTCATAATAGGGTTGAAAAGTAGGAAAGTGAAGAAAGTGTGGCCAAATATACAGGCCATAACCTGTGAAAGAACTGATGAGTGGAAGGATTGGGAGAACAATGGAACCTACTGCAGCTTCCCTACAAAATTATACTTAAGTATAAAAACTCCATTTTCCCCAAAGGGCTATCAAACTGTCTAAATCCTTTGATATAGAAATGTTTCTATTGGGCTTATATTCCAAAGAAATCATAAAGAAGGGAAAGGGAACCACAAGTGCAAAAATACTTGTGGCAGCCCTTTTTGTAGTGGCAAGAAATTGGAAATTGAGTGGCTGCCCATCAGCTGGGGAATGGCTGAATAAGTTATGATACATTAATGTTATAGAATATTATTGTTCTATAAGAAACAACCAGAAGGATGATTCCAGAGAGATCTGAAGAGACTTACATGAACTGATGTGAAATGAGCAGAACCAAGAGATCATTGTTCTGATGGACCTAGCTCTTTTCTTTTCTTTTTATTTTATTTAAAAAAAAATTATTATGGCTTTTCATTTACAAGATATATGCATGGGTAATTTTTCAGCATTGACCCTTGCAAAATCTTTTGTTCCAACTTTTTCCCTCCTTTCCCCAACCCCCTCTGGTAGACCAATATATGTTAAATATGTTAAAGTATATGTTAAATATAATATATGTATACATATTTATGCAGTTATCTTGCTGCACAAGAAAAATTGGATTTAGAAATAAGGTAAAAATAACCTGAGAAAGAAAACAAAAATGCAAGCAAACAACAGAAAGAGTGAAAATGCTATGTTGTGATCCACACTCAGTTCCCATAGTTCTTTGCTGGATGTAGATGGTTCTCTTCATTATTGAATGATTGGAACTGATTTGGTTCATCTCATTGTTGAAGAGAGCCATGTCTATCAGAATTGATCATCATATAGTATTGTTGTTGAAGTGTATAATGATCTCCTGATTCTGCCCACTTCACAGCATCAGTTCACGTAGGTCTCTCCACGCCTCTCTAAAATCATCCTGCTGATTATTTCTTATGGAACAATAATATTCCATAACATTCATGTACCATAACTTATTTAGCCATTCTCCAACTGATGGGCAGCCATTCAGTTTCCAGTTTCTTGCCACTACAAAAAGGGCTGCCACAAACATTTTTGCACATATGGTTCCCTTTCCCTTCTTTAAGATCTCTTTGGAATATAAGCCCAATAATAACACTGCTGGTTTGAGCATAGTGCCAAATCGCTTTCCAGAATGGTTGGATCCATTCACAATTCCACCAACAATGTACAGTGTCCTAGTTTTCCCATATCCCCTCCTAGATTCATCATCTTTTCCTGGATTAGGAGCATCTTTTCATATGGCTAGAAATAGTTTCCATTTCTTCATCTAAAAATTGTCTGTTTCCTTTAACCATTTTCATCAATTAGAGAATGGCTTGATTTCTTATAGAGTCAATTCTCTATATATTTTAGAAATGAGGCCTTTATCAGAACCTTTCACTGTAAAAATGTTTTTCCCAATTTATTGCTTCCATTTTAATCCTGTCTACATTAGTTTGTTTGTACAAAAACTTTTTAACTTGATATATGAAAATTTTCTATTTTGTGATCAATAATGATCTCTAGTTTTTCTTTGGTCACAAATTCCTTCCTCCTCCACAGGTCTGAGAGGTAAGCTATCCTATGTTCTTCTAATTTATTTATGATCTTATTCTTTATGCCTAGATCATGAACCCATTTTGACCTTATCTTGGTGTACAATGTTAAGTGTAGGTCAATGCCAAGTTTCTGCCATACTAATTTCCAATTTTCCCCGCAGTTTTTGTCAAACAGTGAATTCTTATCCCCAAAGCTGGGATCTTTGGGTTTGTCAAACACTAGGTTATTATAGTTATTGACTATTTTGTCCTTTGAACCTAACCTATTCCATTGATCAACTAGTCTATTTCTTAGTCAATACCAAATGGTTTTGGTGACCTCTGCTTTATAATATAGTTTTAGATCAGGTACAGCAAGGCCACCTTCATTTGATTTTTTTTTTCATTAGTTCTCTTGAAAGTTTTGACCTTTTGTTCTTCCAGATGAATTTTGTTGTTATTTTTTCTAGGTCAAAAAAATAGTTTTTTTGGCATCTGATTGGTATAGCACTAAATAAATAGATTAGTTTAGGTAGTGTTGTCATCCTTATTATTATTCGCTCCACTATCCAAGAGCACTTAATATTTTTCCAATTGATTATTTTTGTGGAAAGTGTTTTGCAGTTTTGCTCATATGGTTCCTGACTTTTCTTTGGCAGATAGATTCTCAGATATTTTATACTACTGACAGTTATTTTAAATGGAATTTCTCTTCGTATCTCTAACTGTTGGATTTTGTTAGTGATATGTAAGAATGCTGATGATTTATGTGGGTTTATTTTGTATCTTGCAACTTTGCTAAAGGTGTGGATTATTTCTAATTGCCTTTTAGTAGAATCTCTGGGATTCTCTCAATATACCATCATATCATCTACAAAAAAAGTGATAATTTGGTTTCCTCATTACCTACTCTAGTTCCTTTAATCTCTTTCTCAACTCTTATTGCCAAAGCTAACATTTCTAATACAATATTGAATAGTAACGGTGATAGTGAACAACCTAGTTTCACTCCTGATCTTATTGAGAATGATTCCAGTTTATCCCCATTACATATGATGCTTACACGGTTTTAAATAAATGCTACTTTTAAGGAAAAGTCCATTTATTCCTATATTCTCAAGTGTTTTTAATAGGAATGAATGTTTAATTTTATCAAATGCTTTTTCTGCATCTATTGAGATGATCATATGGTTTTTGTTAATTTGGTTATTGATATAGTCAATTATGCTAATAGTTTTCCTAATATTGAACCAGCCCTGCATTCCTGGTATAAATCCAACTTGGTCATAGTGTATTATCCTGGGGATGATTTTCTGTAATCTTTTTGCTAACATTTTATTTAAGATTTTTGCATCAATATTCATTAGGGAGATTGGTTTATAAATTTCTTTCTCTGTTTTCAACTTACCTGGTTTAGGTATCAGTACCATGTCTGTGTCATAAAAGGAATTTGGTAGGATTCCTTCATTCCCTATTTTTTTAAAATAGTTTATATAACATTGGAGTTAATTATTCTTTAAATGTTTGGTAGAATTCACAGGCAAATGCATCTGGTCCTGGGGATTTTTTCTTAGGGAGTTGATTAATAGCTTGTTCTATTTCTTTTTCTAAAATGAGGATATTTAAGCAATTTACTTCCTCCTCTGTTAATCTGGGCAGCCTATATTTTTGAAGGTAGTCATCCATTTCACTTAGATTATCAAATTTATTGGCATAAAATTGGGCAAAGTAATTCCTAATTATTGTTCTAATTTCCTCTTCATTAGTGGAGAGTTCTCCCTTTTCATTTTTAAGACTAACAATTTCATTTTTCTCTTTCCTTTTTCTAATCCAATTTACCAAGGGTTTATCTATTTTGTTGTTGTTGTTGTTGTTTTTTATAAAACCAACTCTTAGTTTTATTTATTAATTCAATAGGTTTTTTTGCTTTCAATATTATTAACTTCTTTTAATTTTAGAATTTCAAGTTTAGTATTTGATTGGGGGTTTTTAATTTGGTCTTTTTTCTAGCTTTTTAAGTTGCAACCAATTCATTGATTTTTTCTTTCTCTATTTTATTCAACTGAGCCTCTAGAGATATAAAATTTCCCCTTATTACCACTTTGGCTACATCCCACAAATTTTGGTATATCTCATTATTGTCATTCTCTTGGGGAAAATTATTAATTGTGTCTATTATTTGCTGTTTCACCCAATCATTCTTTAGGATGAAATTATTTATTCCCAATCACTTTTTGGTCTAGTTTTCCCTAGTTTTTGTTGAATGTAGTTTTTATTGCATTGTGATATTTCTGCCTTTCTGCATTTAATTTTGAGGTTTTTATGTCCTAATATATGGTCAATTTTTGTATAGGTTCCATGAACTGCTGAGAAGAAAGTGTATTTTCTGTCTCCATTCAGTTTTCTCCAAAGATCTATCATACCTAATTTTTCTAATATTCTATTTACCTTTAACTTCTGTCTTATTTGCTTTGTGGTTTGATTTATCTAATTCTGAGAGTGCAAGGTTGAGATCTCCCACTATTATAGTTTTGCTGTCTATTTCTTCTTGCAGCTCCCTTAACTTCTCCTTTAGAAATTTAGATGCTATACCACTTGGTGCACATATGTTTAGTATTGATATTGCTTCATTATCTATGCTACCCTTTAGCAAGATATAGTTTCCTTTCTTATCTCTTTTAATTAGACAAGTTTTTGCTTTTTCTTGATCTGAGATAAGGATGGCTACCCCTGCTTTTTTTTATTTCACCTGAAGCATAATAGATTCGCTGCAGTCTTTTATCTTTCCTCTGTATGTATCACTCTACTTTAAATGTGTTTCCTGTAAACAACATATTGCAGAATTCTGGCTCTTGATCCAGTCTGCTATCCGCCTCCACTTTATGGGAGAGTTTACCCCATTCACACTTACGGTTAAAATTACTAATTTTTTTTTTTTTAATAGCTTTTTATTTACAAGATATATACATGGGTAATTTTTTAGTATTGATCCTTGTAAAACCTTCTGTTTTAACTTTTCTCCTCCTTCTCCCCTTCCCCTCCCTTAGATGGCAGGTAGACCAATATATGTTAAATATGTTAAAGTTTATGTTAAATACAAAAATGTATACATATCTAGTTATTTTGCTACACAAGAAAAATCGGACTTAGAAATAAGGTGAAAAATAAACTGAGAAGGAAGCAAAAACAAAGAGAGTAGAAATGCTATGTTGTGGTTCATACTCATTTCCCATAGTTCTGATAATTATTCTAATTATTATAATTATTCTGATAATTATTCTGAAATGAAACTAAGGCTGCCTCCAGAAGCCCCCCAAGAAATCCGCTCCCAGAGAATGATTATATTTGAGAAAAGAACACTACACTCTCCCTCCCTTAATTCCCTCAGATATGATCAGCTTTTCAGTTCTTTATCTTTTCCAATTCACAAATTCTGTTTCCCTGGGACTTCTTTACCTTTTCCATTTCACATTTCAAGGAATTGTTTTCTTTTTCAAATTTTTCTTTTAATAAGTTTTATGCATTTTCCATACTCTCTTGTAGAGCTTCTCTTTCCTTTCCCCATTTTTCTTCTAGCTCTCTTTTAAGATCTTTTTTT
This sequence comes from Antechinus flavipes, assembly GCF_016432865.1. NCBI lineage: Eukaryota > Metazoa > Chordata > Mammalia > Dasyuromorphia > Dasyuridae > Antechinus > Antechinus flavipes. The sequence continues at coordinate 117,993,308 of NC_067399.1, read as the reverse complement.
AATAATGAGATGATTCAGGCCAGTTCCAATGATCTTGTGATGAAGAAAGCCATCTGCACCCAGAGAGAGGACTATTTTGTTGTTGTTGGCATTTTGTTTTCTTTCTATTTTTTTCATTTTTGATCTGATTTTTCTTATGCAGAATGATAATTATGGAAATATGCATAGAAGAATTGCACATATTTAACATATTAACATATAACATTCTAGGGGAGGGGATTGGGGAAAGGGAGGGAAAAAATTTAGAACACAAGGTTTTGCAAGGGTGAATGTTGAAAATTATCCATGTGCATGTTTTGAAAATAAAAAGCTTTAATAAAAAAATAAATCCTGCATTTTTCCAAGACCATTTTAGACCAGTGACAGAAGGCCAACCATAAGTCATTCTGCTCCCTTTTTAATCTTATTAAGCAATTATAATACCCAAAGACTCCAAAACATAGTTTTTTTTTTTTTTTCAAATATAGGATGGCTATTTATTTCTTCTGCCACAAAGGGAATGCTTAAAATATAAGCTTTTTTTTTTTTTTTTGTTTACATTGACAAATACACAAAACATGAAATAATTCCTCATAACTTCTATTATATTCTTATGGGAATTTGATATTTAAACAAAATAATGGGAAACTTTTCTTTTTAGAGGCAATTGGGATTAAGTGATTTGCCCAGGGTCATATAGCTAGTAATTATTAGGTGTCTCAGGCCAGATGTGAACTCAGGTCCTCTTGACTCCAGGACCAGTAGTCCACTATTCCACCTCATTGCCCCAACTTTGGAACTTCTAAGCAGGTATTTCACACTCTTTATCAAATCATTAAAACATCCATAAATTTTGGTCAATCATGTATGCATGGCTCCTCTAGTCTGTGGTCATTTTAAGAAGTTGTGATCTTTTCTTCTAGACCCTGGAGCTCTCCATTTCTTAAATCATGAATTTAACATCAAACAAACATACATCTCAGGACTATTATTCATTTTCCAATGCTTGGGAAAAGAAACAATTGGAAGTGTAGTCATGGACTTGAGAAATCAATCTCAGACTCATCAAATAATGTAAATCTTGAATTGGAAGTACGGATCAAAATAGTATCTAAAAAGAGCAATCCAAACCGACTTTGGTTATAAAGTCCTTGAAGCATGAATCTTAGAGAAGTAAAAGATGGCACCCCAAAGTTTGGCCACTAAAGCATAAAAGCTTAAAAATTGAACTTTCATGTATATTCTTTTCCTCACAGATAGCTTAATTTCTACATGTAGCTACACATGCTTGGAGGAATGCCTCTTAAAGAGAATTGAAATTTATGTATAGGGCTGAAGGCAAGGAACATTATGCTTTATCTTAAGGATCATCTGGCTAAAGAGAATATAATATCCCTGATGGGTTGCTGAATTAAAGCCAGAAATATAGAATATTAGCGTCTTCATTATCAAGCTAAAGAGAAATATATGTCATTGAGATTATTTGGAAGTAACAAATCATCCCAGTCTTTGCCATGGTAAACATGATGCCTGTTTATTAAAATACAAATTTTTTTGATTTTAGGGCTTTGTTTTGTTGTGTATACCAAAGTCATAGAATGAATAAAAGAAAAAAAAAAAAAACCAGGATTCAAATTCAGGGCAATCTAGTACTTTCCTTTCAGATTTTGTTTTTAGCTTATTGCCTAACTTTGCTACTATGACTCATTTGCCTTCCCACCCTGGAACTTTTCTTAGCATTAGGAATTTTTTGTTGTGAATATCTCTATACCATGTGTATCCCTTCTTCCCATTGCTGAATTCTTCCTGGGTGTCTCCATTTTGGATATTGACCCAGCTTGACCATGCTTTCTTCATCTCCTTACTCAACACTCTCCAATCCTACCCCCAACTTTATGAAATGTGCTACCATGACTCACTTGCTTTGTCATTCTAGATTCTCTTAATTTTACTTAATTTTTCCTTCTGGAGGCTTCCATTTTGAGAATAGGAACCAGGCCAGCCGGGCTTCATTCCTCTACCGATTGTTCTTTTGACTCTCTAGATTTCTCTTCCATGCTCTCCTGAGATGACCTTCCCCATCACTCCCTCCTTTTCTCATTGTCTTCTTCCTTTAAAATGTAAGCTCCAAGGCTAGAAACTTCCATTTATATTTAAAGCACTTAGCACAGTGCTAATATAATAAGCACTTTAAATGCTTGTTACCTGCTGGGCCAATACTCTTTCTGCTATACCACTAATACCAAAATCTCACTTTTGATTCCATCAACTGTTTTCTACATTTTAAACCAGATTTCTTTCACTTCTTTTTAATCTTTCTATCCATTAGGACTATCTAAGCAACCCCATGAAATCACTGAAATTCTCAGGGACAATGGTACTTGATCCCCAGAAATAAAGCTATTATCATTAAAATTCGACATCTAAATGCTTCAAAAATAGACAAGTATTTTTCTTATTAACAACATACTACAGGATTAACCTATCTATGACTGAAGACAGCATAAATCAGAATTACTATTCTTTCTGAAAAGCCTTTCTGGTGAGATGAACATTCTTAAGTGAACCTTCACTCAACCCAAACTCTCTCATCCACCATCAACCAAGATGAGCAATTAAAAAAAAATTGGGGTTGAAATGGGCTCATGATTTAAGCAAAGGGTGAAACTATAAGCAAATTAGGAGAACAAGGGGTAGTTTACCTCTCAGATGTGTGGAGAAGGGAGGAATTTATGGCCAAAAAGAACTAGAGAACCTTACGCAGCCAGATGAGCATCTTTTTCCAGGGAAGAAGATGGACATTCAAAGAAATAAGCGAATTTCACCTATTTTTGATGAAAAAACCAGAACTTAACAAAAAATTTGATCTACAAATATAGAACTCAAAAGAAACCTAAAAAGGTAAAAAGAAATCTTGGGAGCTATATTTCTGCTATAAAGATATATAAAGAATACATGTATACCTTGTTCTAGAAACTAGAGGTAGAAAGGACATTGTACCAGAAAAAGGGTAAAGTGGGGGTACTACATCTCACGAAGAGGCAAAGGAAACCTATTATATCTGAGAGAAAGAATGGAGGGGGATGAATATAGTGGATATCTTACTGCCATCAGAATTGGCTTAAAGAGAAAAATTTTAGACATATTCGATTTATGGTGAAACTTCTCCCACCTCATTGAAAAGTGGGAAGAGGAAAGTGAAAAGGGAAGGAATAAGCTAAGCAGAAGGGAATACAGAAACTGTGAGGAAAAGAAGAAAGATAGGGGGAGGAACTCTAAAGCGGGGAGGAGAGATACTAAAAAGGGAGGGCTGTGAGAAGCAAGCGGTGCTCACAAGTTTAATACTGGGGAGAAGGGTAAGGGGGAAGGAAGGGAGAAAAGCATAAACCGGGGTTAACAAGATGGCAAGTAATACAGAATTGGTCATTTCAATCATTAATGTGAATGGGGTAAACTCCCCCATAAAGAGGAAGCGGTTAGCAGAATGGATTAAAAGCCAGAATCCTACAATATGTTGTTTACAGGAAACACACCTGAAGTGGGGAGATACATGCAGGTTAAAGGTAAAAGGTTGGAGCAAAACCTACTATGCTTCAGGTGAAGTCAAAAAAATAGGGGTAGCCATCATGATCTCAGATCAAGCTAAAGCAAAAATTGATCTAATTAAGAGAGATAAGAAAGGGCACTATATCCTGCTAAAGGGTAGCATAGAAAATGAAGCAATATCAATATTAAACATATATGCACCAAGTGGTGTAGCATCTAAATTCTTAAAAGAGAAATTAAGAGAGCTGCAAGAAGAAATAGATAGCAAACTATAATAGTGGGAGATCTCAACCTTGTACTCTCAGAATTAGATAAATCAAACCACAAAATAAATAAGAAAGAAGTCAAAGAGGTAAATAGAATATAGAAAAGTTAGATATGATAGATCTCTGGAGAAAACTAAATGGAGACAGAAAGGAGTACACTTTCTTCTCAGCAGTTCATGGAACCTATACAAAAATTGATCATATATTAGAACATAAAAAGCTCAAACTCAAATGCATTAAGGCAGAAATAGTAAATGCATCCTTTTCAGACCATGATGCAATGAAAATTACATTCAACAAAAAGCCAGGGGAAAATAGACCAAAAAATAATTGGAAACTAAATAGTCTCATACTAAAGAATGATTGGATGAAACAGCAAATCATAGACATAATTAATAACTTCACCCAAGAAAATGACAATAACCCCTCCATCATACCAAATCATACCAAAATGTGTGGGATACAGTCAATACGGTAATAAGGGGAAATTTCATATCTCTCTAGAGGTCTACTTGCATAAAATAGAGAAAGAGAAGGTCAATGAATTGGGCTTGCAACTAACAATGCTAGAAAAGGAACAAATTAAAAAACCCCCAGTCAAACACTAAACTTGAAATTCTAAAAATAAAAGGAGAGATCAATAAAATTGAAAGTAAAAAAGACTATTGAATTAATTAATAAAATTAAGAGTTGGTTCTATTAAAAAAACAACAACAACAACAACAACAACAACAAAAAAACCCTAGTAAATGTGATTAAAAAAAGGAAAGAGGAAAATCAAATTGTTAGTCTTAAAAATGAAAAGGAAGAACTTCCCACTAATGAAGAGGAAATTAGAGCAATAATTAGGAGTTACTTTGCCCAACTTTATGCCAATAAATTCAACAACTTAAATGAAATGGAAGAATACCTTCAAAAATATAGCTTGCCCAGATTAACAGAGGAAGAAGTAAATAGACTAAACAGTCCCATTTTAGAAAAAGAAATAAAACAACTATTAACCAACTCCCTAAGAAAAAGTCCCCAAGACCAGATGGATTTACATGTGAATTCTACTAAACATTTAAAGAACAATTAATTCCAATACTACATAAACTATGTGGAAAAAATAGAGATTAAAGAAGTCCTACCAAATTCCTTTTATGACACAGACATGGTACTGATACCTAAACCAGGTAGGTTGAAAACAGAGAAATAAAATTATAGACCAATCTCCCTATTGAATATTGATGCTAAAATCTTAAATAAAATATTAGCAAAAAGATTACAGAAAATCATCCCCAGGATAATACACTATGACCAAGTAGGATTTATACCAGGAATGCAGGGCTGGTTCAATATTAGGAAAACCATTAGCATAATTGACTATATCAATAACCAAATTAACAAAGACCATATGATGCAGAAAAAGCATTTAATAAAATTCAACATCCATTCCTAATAAAAACACTTGCAAGGATAGGAATAAATGGACTTTTCCTTAAAATAGTCAGGAGCATATATTTAAAACCATCAGTAAGCATCATATGCAATGGAGAAAAATTGGAACCTTTCCCAGTAAGATCTGGAGTGAAGCAAGGCTGCCCACTATCACCATTATCATTCAATATTATATTAGAAACGCTAGCCTGGGCAATAAGAGTGGAGAAAAAGATTAAAGGAATTAGAGCAGGTAATGAGGAAACCAAACTATCACTCTTTGCAGATGATATGATGGTATACCTAGAGAACCCCAGAGATTCAACTAAAAAGCTATTAGAAATAATTCATAACTTTAGCAAAGTTGCAGGATACAAAATAAATCCCCATAAATCCTCAGCATTTTTATACATCACCAACAAAATCCAACAGCAAGAGATACAAAGAGAAATTCCATTCAAAATAACTGTTGATAGCATAAAATATTTGGGAATCTATCTACCAAAGGAAAATCAGAGATTATATGAACAAAATTACAAAAAACTTTACACACAAATAAAGTCAGATTTAAATAATTGGAAAAATATTAAATGATTTTGGATAGGCCAAGCGAATATAATAAAGATGACAATACTCTCTAATCTATTTACTTAGTGCTATACCAATCAGACTCCCAAGAAAATATTTTAATGATCTAGAAAAAATAACAAAATTCATATGGAAGAACAAAAGGTCGAGAATCTCAAGGGAATTAATGAAAAAAAAAATCAAATGAAGGTAGCCTAGCTGTACCTGATCTAAAACTATATTATAAAGCAGCAGTCACCAAAACCATTTGCTATTGGCTAAGAAATAGATTAGTTGATCAGTGGAATAGGTTAGGTTCCCAAGACAAAACAGTCAACTATAGCAATCTAGTGTTTGACAAACCCAAAGATCCTAACTTTTGGGATAAGAATTCATTATTTGACAAAAATTGCTGGGATAACTGGAAATTAGTATGGCAGAAATTAGGCATGGACCCACACTTAAGACCGTATACCAAGATAAGATCAAAATAGGTCCATGATTTAGGCATAAAGAATGAGATTATAAATAAATTAGAGGAACATAGGATAGTTTATCTCTCAGACTTGTGGAGGAGGAAGGAATTTGTGACCAAAGATGAACTAAAGATCATTATTGATCACAAAATAGAAAATTTTGATTACATCAAATTAAAAAGCCTTTGTACAAACAAAACTAATGCAAATAAAATTAGAAGGGAAGCAACAAACTGGAAAAACATCTTCAGTGTTAAAGGTTCTGATAAAGGCCTCATTTCCAAATTATATAGAGAATTGACCCTAATTTATAAGAAATCAAGCCATTCTCCAATTCATAAATGGTCAAAGGATATGAACAATTTTCAGATGATGAAATTGAAACTATTTCCACTCATATGAAAGTGTTCCAAATCACTATTGATCAGAGAAATGCAAATTAAGACAACTCTGAGATACCACTACATACCTGTCAGATTGGCTGACAGGAAAAAATAATGATGAATGTTGGGAGGGCATGCAGGAAAACTGGGACACTGATGCATTGTTGGTGGAGTTGTGAACGAATCCAACTATTCTGGAGGGCAATCTGGAATTATGCCCCAAAAGTTATCAAACTGTGCATACCCTTTGATCCAGTAGTGCTACTACTGGGCTTATACTCTAAAGAGATACTAAAGAAGGGAAAGGGACCTGTGTGTGCCAAAATGTTTGTGGCAGCCCTTTTGTAGTAGGTAGAAACTGGAAAATGGGTGGATACCCATCAACTGGAGAATGGTTGGGTAAATTGTGGTATGTGAATGTTATGGAATACTATTGTTCTGTAAGAAATGACCAGCAGGATGAATACAGAGAGACTTGGAGAGACTTACATGAACTGATACTGAGTGAAATGAGCAGAACCAGGAGATCGTTATATACTTCAACAATGATACTATTTGAGGATGTATTCTGATGGAAGTGGATTTCTTTGCCAAAGAGAAGATCTAACTCAGTTTCAATTGATCAATGATGGACAGAAGCAGCTACACCCAAAGAAAGAACACTGGGAAATGAATGTAAACTGTTTGCATTTTTGTTTTTCTTTCTGGGTTAGTTTTACCTTCTGAATACAATTCTTCCTGTTCAACAAGAACTGTTTGGTTCTGCACACAAATATTGTATCTAGGATATACTGTGACATATTTAACATGTATAGGACTGCTTGCAATCTGGGGGAAGGGGTGCAGGGAGGAAGGGGAAAAGTCAGAACAGAAGTGAGTGCAAAATAATGTTGTAAATAATTACCCAGGCATGGGTTCTTGTCAATAAGTTATATTAAAAAAAAAAAAAGCAACTGAGCAAATAAATATAACTTTTAAGAAGTCCTCCTGAAGTTAAGGATCACTCATACATATCATGGAAGATTCTGATGCAACCAAAGAAATACACTGTGTAATTTGTGTAGTATAACAGTTAAGCCAGAGGCTAGGAAGACTTCAGTTTAACTGCTGATTCTCACAGACTGTGTCGTGCAATTCACTTAACCTATTAGGACTCTATACAACTTAAAACCAGAACACCCAGAGAAGTGCTACTCCTATTCTAATGAGATGATAACTATAAAAATCAAGGGAAGCAGAAAACAGGAAAACACATCATGGACAAAACCTCAGATAGATTAGTCTTTATTGGAGGTTCTTCAGATATTCCTGTCTGAGAATGATAAGTATTTCAACATAATTGATTTCCTCTATTCTTTATTTGATGCATTTTTAAAAGTTCTTTTGAGAAGAGGTTCATAGTATTCAGATTGCACTCATAACCAAAAAAGGTTAAGAATGCCTGCTCTGGAGATTAGATAACCCTTCAACAAAACAAAGATAAGTTTCTCTGTATTCTGTTTGCAATATTTATGTATAGTGATGTCTAGAATACTCTGATAGCTATCATTTTGAAAAAATTACTTTCTTAAACCAGTTTACTGAACTGGTCAGTTTCTTAAAGGAATAAATTATAAGTGGAACAATGTTTTAAGAGATACTGAAACTCAAAAGTATTTCAAGTTTGAAATGGAAAATATTTATTAATTAGTTACAATGGAATTAATTCCTTTATTTCTATCATCTCCCCCCAATACAAGTTGTATAAAAATTTGAGAACTTAATTTAAAAAATTAAGCAAATCAAATACTGAACCAAAAAAAAAAAATCAGAAAATGAGACCTTTATCATATTGCTAAGACCCAAGTTCTATAACAGGAAAAAAGGCTACTTGTTTTATGAAACTTAAATTTCACCTCTCTCAGAGATGATTCTCCACAATCACATTTTTAAAATTAACAATCTGCTAATAAAGTTATAGTACATAATTAAAATGTACAAAAACACTGTAAATCTTGCAACCTTCTGGACCTTGCAAAACTTTTGTTAACTACCATATGAATACATTTGGGAAGAAAAGTTCGTTTACAATTGTAAACATTAAATAATAAAATAGAAGTCTATGCTTTATAAGTCAGTATCAAATTTCTCATAGAGAAACCAAAAAACAAAATATTGGCCATCAAGGATAGATGTCAAGTCTTTAACAAGTCTTCTCTTTTAAACTGATTTTTCATCCAGAAAATTAAATTAAGTATGTGCTGTATTTATAAATGATGTCCGTGTTTTAGACATTCTTCGAACCAGAGCTTCTTGTCTTTTTCTTTGAATTTCTTCTGGGGAATACTTTCTATTTTTTTCTTCTTCCTCTGCAAATTAAAAAGACTTATTTTAAGTTTTTAATTAGGAAAGTGTCCTTTCAAATATTATTATTCTGTACTCAAATCTACCATACTAGCTTATCTAACAAAGGTAAATAGTTTGAGGGAAAAAAAGAAAAGCAATGAAAAAATAGCTTTTGTATTGCTATGGGGGTCATCTATATCACCAAATTCAAACAACATTTGACTACCTACCAATTGTGGTCAACTCCATCTATTTCTGGTACTACAATATAAAACAATCTAAACTAGTACTCAAAAGATGAATATTCAGCTTTAACATTAAGCACTTATACATTGTACACAAAACACTAAACTAGGTACTGAAATTAAAAAAAAAAATGGGTCCAAGTATTTTACAAAAGTCCTGATATTCTCATGTTCAGTGATATTACTTTTACAACTTTTTTCTCCATCAGACTTTCAAATTTAAGCATTCATTTGCTGCTCAGGAAAGAATTGTTTAGAGTGATTTTTAAGATTAGTTAACTTGATAACTAATCAACTAAAAGATTTTATAGCATTTTTTTCTATTTTAAAATTTTTAATTTTTTAAAATTAATTTTTTGGTGCCTTTTATCTTTACACCACATCTTTGTATCACATAGGTAAAGTTTATAAAACTTTACATCACTATCTCTTTTCATCACTTTGGAAGAGGGACAACCCTTGTCTTAATATTTAAAGGATATAATGGATACAATAGCATTTTAAAATTAATGCCAGAAAGTATAATTTAAAAAACCTAAAGCTCTTAAAGCAAAATTTAAAACATGGTTTTTAACCATGTTAAAATATGAATGTATTCATATAAAACATACTATACTTAAAATATATCACGTCAATACCCATGTCTTCAAATAAAGCATCTAAGAAAGAAAAAAAACCCTCCCATTTATTAACAGTCAGCCCTTGTAAGGAGTCAAAGACCTTGATGCCAAGTATTGTATTCTGGAAGTTTACCACAATAACATAAAAGTACTGTTATTTTATTTTGAGCTGGACAGCTTAGAACAATATAAATTGGTAGAAATTTAAGTTTTCTATAGAAGCAAAAAATTTAAATTAGTAAAAATATTTTAGTTTAAGTATTCCTTTTTGATGAAAGACTATTATCCCCAATATATTCTGTGAAATGCACAACATTGTAACTACTGAGTAAAGCTGTCTGCTTCATATATCTTAGCTTTATAGAACAGTAAGCAAAAATCCCTAATATTATCAGCAAGAAAATTTAATTTATACTAACATCTGGGCAATGACATCAAAATTCAATGCAAATTGGACCAGTCTTTGGTAGATAGTTTTGACAACCAGGACTAGGCCTTACCTATTATATCTATATCCTTCATTGTCAAAATTTTGCACCCCCCCCAAAAGATTAGCATGATCATCATAATTAGAATGACTCAATGTCAATTAACAATCACAAAAAGAATTTTTAAGAAAAACAGAATTAAAAAAAAAATGACCATTAACTTTAATCATTCATAGTTGTAGTATTAACAGGGGTGGTCGATTAATCCAAAATTGCAAACAATTCAATAAATTATTAACATCTGATTTTGGAACTAATTTCCAACAAAAGTTCAAGACAATTTTTTTTAGTAGTTCCATGCAATCCCATTTTAGCTTTATTTTTAATTTTAAGTTCCTATGATGTATTATCAGGAAAGTGCATCATCTCAAAGTTTACTGCAAAGCACTACAGACATGCCTTTAAACTCTAATAATGCAAGAGTAATTTCAAATCAGCAGTTCTTTTTGAACAGTATATCAAGAGGAAATTGAGGCTTCAGAGATTGTTCTAGACAACATAGGTAATAAGTGGTAGATCTAAAACTGAAATGCAGACTCTCAACTTCAATTTTAATGTTTTTCCCATGGTACCATGTCCTAAGTAGGTAAATCCTAGTGAATTTCCTGAGGTACAAAGAGGTTAATTGACTTCCCTAAGGTCACAGAGCTAGTGATGGGAATCTGAATGAAAGTTTTAAAGAAGAAAATTTCCTAATACAATTTGTTTTTGTAGAAAACATGCTTTCTCTCTGCTACATAGAATTAATTATAACTAGATGACTGAATTATAATTAAAAATCTCTCATATCTTCACCTCTATTCCTGGCAAAGGTGTGACACAGATACAATATAAGACAAAATTCTTAATATAATTTTTTGTACATACCTTTTGTAGGTAGTTCACAGGATTCAGAAAACTGTCTCTTCAAAAGTTGTTTTGGCATAGTTTCCCCAAGTAAAGAATTTACAAACTGAGTTTTGCTTTTCTCTGAATGCTGTAAAATTTTGGTGTCAGATATGCTTCTTGATGCTATACTACTGTGACTAAGATGAGGAAAAGTCTGAGGATTTTTAATCTTTGTGAAAGAGTAACCAGAGGGGGTTGGAATTGATGTTTTGTTAACATGAGTCTCAGTTGTCACTGTACTATGAGAAAGAATCTGATTGTGTAAATTTCTTGAAGAAGCAATATCTGTATATTTGTGGTCTGAACTAACTGCCAAACTTAAATTTCCTGTAAGAATTGAGGACTTGTTCACCCCTACTCCTACCTTAGAATTATTCCAAGAAACATGTTGATTATGGTTCTGATAATTTGGGTACTGATAGTCTTTACTCAGATTTTTAGTATCTGTAGAATTTGCAGAACTTCTGTAATTTTTACCTTCTTTACATGTTAACTTGCCTGTTTCTACAACTTCTTTCACTGATGTTCCATGTGCAGAAAAATCACCTCTATTCAAATGTTTAGATTGCAGCAAATGGTATTCTTTTCCAGATGTAACTATATTATTAGTTTCCATGCCCAAATAGGAATTATAATTGACCTTTTGCTGATTTTCAGATCCTTGGTTGTCTTTTTCCAAGTCTTGTTGCTGCGTCAGCTTTTCTACATGGTCACATGCTTGGTAAAGCAAATCATCATCATCATCATCTGCATTCCAAGACTTTTCTAATTCATGACATGCTTCAATAACTTCACTAGCAAGTTTAGGATCATTCCAGTCATCAAATAAAGAGCATTGCTTTGAAGCATCTTTCTTATTTAAGTTACAAAAATTGGTTTCATTAGATATTCTTAAAGAATTATTAGGATTTGTTTTAGTAGGCACATTAAATGACTGATAACAGTTAGGTGGATTTTCACTATCTCCCCTGGTTTGTGATTGAAAATTAGTATGCCTTCTGCCCAAAATAGACTCCTTTGCAGAAACTTGCACATTTGATCCACACTTAGGGTAAATAACCTCCTTTGTCTTTTGAATATTAGATGTAACTGAAAGCTCAGGATAACTAGGAATTTTGGTGGGAAAACTTGTCTTACTGAAATTTTTCTCATATTTCACTTCATTCTCAGTAGGTATCAATTCCATGGGCTCATTATTTGATTTCAAAGGAAACAGAGCTTTTGTAGGATCAAGGACATTTTTATTGTTTGTCTCTGAAGGAAGACCTTGTAAATTTTTCGAAACACTTGTACCAATAGTCAAATCTCCATTTATTCCTACTTTATGTTCATCACTTTTACTGGCAGTAAGCATGCAAATATCTTTCTGAATAGTTGGCTGAGGAGTATCAGTAATTAAAAGTTCAGGAGCTTGAGAAATTTGCATAACAAAAGAATCATCAGTTAGCATGTGTTCCCAGTCATCATCATCATCAAAATCCATGCCAGCATCTATTTCCCCAGGCTTGGTGACAATCTCTGACTTTGCAATAGAGGAAGTTGCCATCACAAGTGAGTCTGATGCTGAAGTAACTGTCACTGAGGTCAGATTTTGGTGGCATGAAATTTTACTCTCTTGTCTCTCAGTAACCACAGTCTCAGTAGAATTGTCTATCTCCTCTTTCAAAGTGTCATTCTTGCCACAGATATTATGACTGGTAGTAAAAGAAGCATTTGACAGACCTTGGCTTAACTGTCCACTACATTTCTGAGTAGAACCATCAAAAAGAGCAGTAAGAGCTGCTTCAGCCCTTGGGTCAAAATTAGTCAGACTACTATTTTTATAATGTTCTTCCTTAGATATGCTGGAGTTCCCTTTTACTGTCATGGCAATATTTACTTCAGGAACTTCATCAGAGACTGACTGAAAGGTCTGTATATGTGCTTCATCTTTATAATTATTTAAATTCTCTGCTTCTGAAACTGTTTGGACAAAATTATAAGTCTCACTGTCTTGTTCTTGCCTTACATCTAGCTCCACCATGTTTTTATCAAATTGTTTAGCCAATTTTATAAGTTCTTCTTCACTACTTTGTGCTTTAAACCTGCAAGATAACCATAAACAAAAATTCAGATACTTTAAAGAATTGATATAGTCTAAATATAGCTTTTTAAAATTACTCTGAAGTTAAATATTTTAGTATAGCTTAAACACCTCAATAGCTTAAAACTAAATTTAAACTTGATAATATATTAATACCTAAGACACTTTTATATCATTGACTATTTTTGTTACGATCATTTTCTTTTTTCTTCTCAACAGTATTTTATTTTTCAAATACATATAAAGATGGTTTTCAACATTCATTTTTAAAAATATTTTGTGTTCGAATTTTTCCTCTGTTCCTCAATACTGTTTATTAATATATGTTATGCATGTACTATTCTTTTAAACATGTTTCCATTATTTATCATGTTATGCAAGAAAAATCAGACCAAAAAGGAAAAAAAAAAAACATAAGCTGTAGATGGCATTTTCCATCTCAAATCTATTGAAATTTTCTTGAATCACTGCACTGCTGAGAAGTTTATCGTAGTTGACCACCACATAATCTTGGGTTACTGTGTGCAATGTTCTCCTGACTCTGCTTGCTTCACTCAGTATGAGTCAAAGTCTTTTCAGGTTTTTCTGAAATCACCTTTTTATCATTTCTTGCAGAATAATAACATTCTATTACATTCATATACTATAATTTATTCAGCCATTCCCCAACTGATTGGCATTCACTCAATTTTCAATTCCTTGCCACTACACATTTTTGCACATATGGGTCCTTTCCTCTTTTATGTAAAAAACATATTTTCAACAATTATCCAGTTCCTATCAGCTTAGAAAAACAAAGAACTTACTTTATATAGTTAGTTCTCGTTCTAGATTTTATTTTTGTTATACCAGGAGTACATGGAATTGCACCTTCACCGATCCACATGTCTAGAAGGGAGTCCGTTGTTGGTTTTTCACCCTTGAAAATTAAGATTCACAAATGCTTACAATGACTGTATTTAATATATCCCAACAGTATTTGATTTACAACTACTTGAAATTTTACATATTGAGATGACGATGAATTCCCTAGAAATATGAAATACTGGTGATATAAGAAATCTTCAAAAGGAAAGGTGAAAAATGATATATAGAATATTTTATAAAATCAATCTCAAACATAATTTGTAAAAAATCTTCCTCTGTTTCCCTATTTCTAACAAGAAGGCACTGCAATGGCTACTGAAGGGAATGACCCCTATGCTCTAAGAGCTCTTACCTGCTTTGTTTTCCAAACTGGGCCAACTAATTCATCTTTAGGCAGTCTGGAAGCATCCATTCATGGAGGGCTAACCACAATGGTGTCAAACTTAGTATGAACACCCAATCTGTTTTGCCATATTCTAGCTCAGAACTCCCAAACTCAAGTGATTCACAAGTTTTGTTCTATTAAAAGGAATTATATTACACACCACAATAACCTGATGAAATTATTTCATTATGGGTTTTTCTACTTTGAATGGAAAAAGCAGAGAAAGAAGTAGTAAAATGTATGAAGGTACTAAATTAGAAGTTAGGAATTTTGAGTTCTAGTCTCAGCTTTGCTAACAAATTGCCATGTGTTTTTAAAACAGTTGGTTTGTTTCATTTCATTTAACTGAAATATTTCATAACTTCTGAAATAAAAATTGTGTTTAAACAGGAATTACAAATACAAAATATGAGTATTTTTTTATCAACTAATGATACAAAACTTATAACAAAGGAATTAGAAAATCATATAATATCTAGTATTTCAATAGTACTTTGAGGTTTATAAAGAACTATATATGACTTCTTGATCTTCAAAACAACTTTGACGGTTAAGTGTTATCTTCACTTTGTAATTGAGAAAATTTGAGACTCAAGAAATGAAATGATTTTCTTAAGGTCACACTGCTAGTATCTAATGTGGGATTTGATTTCAGGTCTTCCTTTCTCTACTCTAGCCATTGTGCAATCTAGCTGTGTAGGACTGGAGAATTGCCTGCCATTACTTTTGTCTGATGAAATAGTAGGATACAACTCTAAATAAGTTTTAAGAGCAACCTAGGTCATTAAAAGCAAAAAACAACATCTTGGAAAGGTATTTATCAGAAGTCATCAAATATCAATAGTTATAAGGTCTTTTTATATGTATATAGGGGTACATGTTAATTATTTGTCTCTATGCATTTAATTTACAGATATTAATTGAAGAGAAGGGAGAGGTAGGGCAAATTAAGTATTTAATTCACAAATATATTGTTTTTTCTAAAAATGCTTCCTGAGCACTGGCTGATATTCTGTCAACAATTTTGGATGAGTTAACTGGTAAAGTTATTTTTAAAAACAAGAGTTATTATTACCAAGGGGATATTAGGAAAGGTTCAAGTAGAATAGGTGGAAGGGTAGCAAATGTCATTTTTAATTAACTTCAAAATTGGCCTACAGCTAGCCATGGAATCTAGTATGTTTCTTAGAGGGTAGTATTACCATATCAATTCTGAAAAGAGCCAGGGTGGTAGTTTTGGCAATAACTAGCTATTGAAAATGAGCCAACATTGTGTAGATTGTCAGTTCTGAAATTATAATCATATAAGGAGAGCAATGAGGTCAAGGAAAAACAGCTTTAAAAGACTTAAGAACTTAAAGTAAAGTCCAACCGTATCACCAGAGGAAATAGGATGAAGCACAATGCCTAACTACTGAAAGAAAGGTGATAACATATTGTGAAGAGACATGACCAATGTGTGTGAAGAAACATGACTAATATGTGTGTCTGTACACACACACAAAGACACTCTTGTTTGATAATGATTATTTTGTTACCAATTTGGTTTCTTTTTTGGGGATAAGAGGAAGACAAGGGGAGCTTTCTCTGAATTTTTAATAAGAGAAAAGGGTCCATCCAATAGTGACAGACCCAAAAAGTCATCGAAACTTTCTAAAAAAATGAACAGAAAAGACCAAAAAGAATTTCAAAAGCACAGATAGCTTTGAAAGTAAAGTATGGAATTTATTATACATTTTTTTAAAGTGAAACTGAAATCCACCCCCCCCCCCTTTTTTTTCTGAGGCAATTGGGGTTAAGTGACTTGCCCAGAGTCCCACAGCTAGGAATGTTAAGTGTCTGAGGCTAGATTTAAAGAACTGAAAATTTAATTGATAATCATCTTTTTATGTTTTGCTAAATACATGAAAGTGCTCTTTTTTGGTATTTAAGTTCATAAATTTAAAAATCACAAAAAATATAATAAATTTAAATTTAAAAGGGAAAAATTCATACTACTGCCATTTCTTTATAATTTCAGGTCTATTTAGGTAGGGTGACCAATACTTTACTTGGGTATCTATCAATGTTTAGACTGGACAGTCCAAAAAACATTTTACTGTACTTGGTTTCGGGTAAAAAATACACATTTAACGAAGATATTTTCTAATGACTTATAGAAAAAGTGACAATATGGCAAAAATGTTACTTAATAAACCATTTGTAAAATGAATTTCTAAGACAAATAAAGGAAGCAGAGCTAGCATAAGTATGATTGTTCTGTTATGATGTGATTTAGTTGATTCTTGACATCACAGATATTTGGTACTTAACTTTAACTTTACTCACAATAGTAACATGAACCATGAGGAGAAAAGAGAAACACAATTTTTGTAAAAATTGTTTGATTCAGTTGAGTACGGATTTGGTATAGACAAAGACTTCCAGATTTTTAGATGAAATTTTTCCTATTTTATCAACAACTTGAAAAATATGGTAATCAATTTAAAAAATCAAGAGGGATTTTGACAATGTTCATATAAACTAACATATGCTAATCACAGAATTTCAGAGTGGGGACCACAAAGGTCATTTAGTTCAACTGGTAGCAAAATAAGAATCCTGAAACATTTTTTACAAGTTGAGCAAATAACACAGATCTACCATGTATCGGTCTTTTCTGCCATTATTTTAATGTGAAGAAAGATATGTAGGTGAGAAAATTATTTGCATGAAGGACAACATAATCTTGGAAAACTTCCCCTTACTTTTTAATAACTGTATATAGTGTTTTATGGCCCTTGTTCACAACAATCTCTTGCGGAAGATAGTGCAAGAATGATACCCATTTTACAAATGAGACTGAGGCTTCCAGAAGTTAGTGACTTGGCTAGGAATACTGAGTTAACAAATGTTTTTATTAATAAAATTTAAACTATTAAATTTTATTTACCTGAGGAGCTATACGGTTAACAATATCTGAAATTGCAACACTACATCTTCTGTCATGCTGTTTATTTCTTCTTTCATCTAAAAATAAAAAAAAAGCATTTCTATAAATCACAAACAATGTTTAAACTGTTAGTAATACTAAGTCCCCTTGAAAAGGGAATTTTAAATAGAACATTTTAAGTCTATAACTACTCCATCCCATAGTAGTATGAAATGGATGAAAAGGATCAATATTGTCATAAAACTGTTTTGCTCTGTACAAGTTTCTAACATTATCAAATAATTATCAGTCAAGCTCAATTATCAAATGTTATCAAAAATCAGTTCTATAGAAAAGATTTCCATTTTCAAGTTACCTAATTGACAGGTTGTTGGAGAATTTGGATCCCAAAATATTTCTTGTGGTCCATCACTATCATTACAAGGGGAACTGAAGACAGGTGACCGAAAACTGGATTGCAACAATCTCTTTGGAGTTTTATACAAACACATTTCTGTATAGATATAAAATATAATTAAATCAAACGTTATTGCATTTAATGGGTTACTTCACATAAGAGCAGTACAATAGTTTTGTATATATAATTTTCTTATAAAATAGGATCATAATGATGAAGGGGGTGTGGTGTTTTCTTACTTATACCCCTACGAATACAGACCCAGCAAATTTGTACACCTCTGGTCAGCTACATATTTGAGATTATCACTTAATTAAAATAATTGTCTATATAAGTGTAAAACTCAGTAATTACTTATTATCAATGGGATGTTGAGGCATTGGGGTCAATTTAGAGGATTTCAGTTTTAAAAGATTTGGAAAACTTATTATTTCAATAATCAAAAAGGTACCTCACCCAATTTGAGAATCGAGACATTCTATCAAGGGCTGTATACAAATTAAATGGATTTTATTTTTTGCTTTGCCTTTGAATTTATGACCTAATTAATGTCTCACTTGGGGGGAAGGAGTGAAGAGGAATCTAAACCACTAAATCTGTAAGACAAAAACCTCCTTGCTACCATTCCACCTTAAAAAAAAGAAAGGGGATCCCAGCCTTATAGAACTAAAAAAAGCATTTGTAAATCCTCTCATCAAGGTTTTAGTGGAAAATATTTAACTAAAATATTGATCAAAAGCTCTAATGCATATTTAAAAGAATAATGACTACTTTCAAGTGATAGCGATGATCATCAGCCTACGGTTCGTCCCCAAGTGGGGCAAAAGGCGGCGTACTCGCACTCAGCGCCTCCCAGGCGCCGGGGGGAGGGGTTGGCTGGGGCGGGCATGGGGCCCTCTCTAGGACCCACCTATCCCAAAGTGGCTCAGACTCAACTAGGGTAAGCAGGTTCGGGCACCCGGCGCGCTAAGGAACTTTCCTTCCCTCCCCCAGCAAACCGACCGGAAGCCGCGGGGCCCCAGGCCGGGTCTCCACCCGAAAAACTGGTTCAACAGCACGGGGCAAAGGCTGGAGCAGCGCGGGATTGGGGGGGATGTTTCCTGAGTGACAGAGCGAGGCGTCCCCCTCCCCACACCCCGGGACTCGCGTGCGGCCTGCCTTCCCGCAGCAGCGACGGCCCCTTGGCGACTAGGCCGCCCAAGGCCTCACCCTCGGCACTTTTACTGACAGGAGCGCAGCTCTCCGAAGCCTGGGCCACTTCTCTCAGCGCCCGCCGCCGGCCTCGCAGCCGCCGCCCAGAGACACTGAGGGGTCTCTCTTCGTCCCCGGCCAAGGGGGTCGGCGGCGTCGGCGGAGGCGGCGGGGCCGGCGACCCTACGGGTCCGGGAGATTCCCTGAGCTTCCTCCGCCGACTCAGCATCGTCCCTCGGCCGGGGCCTCCCCCTCCCGCCACACGGTCTTTCTCTTTCTTTTCCCTTCACATCTTTCCCGGGAGGTGGGGGCGGGGGAGAACACCGGCACTATCACCAAGCGAGAGCCTTCTCGAGCGCCTTCGCCATCTTGACCGGACCGGCGGCTTAAAGGGAAACCGGTGATTGGCTGCTGCTCGCCGAAGGGTGGGACGAGTGTGTACGTCAGAAGTGTACGGTCCCACGCACGCAGCCCCGGGAGCTACTGGGGGAGGGACCCTTCTCCCTCTCTTTCTCCAAGCCCATCCTAGTCTGTTGGTCCGGGTTGGGGAGTGCGATGTTCTTCCTTAATCCCCAAGGCCTCAAGTGGTTAACTATTCCGTCCAATACACTAACAGTAATGGCTGATGTTTATAAAGAGCTTTAACCTTTGCAAAGCATATATTCACATGTGCATTCCTCATCCCTTCCAGAAGCACACATTTAATACTCTTGATAGCCTTATTTTTATAAAGTGAGCACTTGTCTAGGACTGCACAGCTAGAAATTGAAATGGGTCTTTTTGAGTCCAGCACTACTTGCAATTCCATACTCCTACAGGCTCATCAATAAATGGACATGCGAAAATAGGCCATAGTCTCGGGCCTCACAGAATTTATATTTTGTTAGGAAAAGTATATAAGTATCTGATATTTATCCGTACTATGTGTATGTCTTTCTGTGTGCATACATACATTGTGTATGTTTATACAAGTTATTTATGTATGTACCTCTATGCAGATATATGTGTATGTTATACATATACATATACTTGAAAGTAAGTTATATATGTATATACACAGTGGGTTGTGGTTTTCATTTAAGAAGAGCAATGATATCAAGGGGTGATATCTTGATTCCTGTGAATTGGATTTAAGTGAGGAAGAGTTCGGCCAAATCGAGTGGCAAGACAAAAGACTCTTCCTCATGCAAATTATTCTCATCCACCTATTCCATAGGGGAAATTTTCACATGCTTGAGGGGTTAGACACTCCCCTAACTCACCTCCTGGTTTGAAGCCCACTGATTACCATCAATGTGGTTTAGCCTGTCTGTAAGATAATTTACCTGGCTGTGGCTGCATAGCTTCTTGGAGCTACAGGTTAAGAGTTAAGTGGCAAGTGGTCACCAAAGATAGATGAGCAATCCAGAAAAGAGTTTGTTAAGTCCTCACACTACATATACTAGTCCTCCTTTAATACCACATACCTATCTCCCTCCTTCCTCTCTTTCTCTTTACTTGCCTGCCTACATACTTGACCACACACACACACACACACACACACACACACACACCTTGCTTACAAAAAGACATACACAAGAGTTTACTTTTCTTCCTTCCTAAATGCTTTATATCGTTTTTGTGTCTACATATTAGCCACAGCTATCTTGAGAAATAGGTGTTTTTATGCTCGTTTTACAGATAATGAATTGTAGCTGATAAAGATCAAGTGACTTGTTTGAGTTCAAGACATAGTTTGTACCTGAGACAAGATTTGAATCTTCCTGCCTCCAAGTCCACTAAGCTACCCTTCAGCCCTAAGAGCCTCCAGGCAACTCAAGTTAGAGGAAAATCTGCATTGATAATAGGAAGTTTCTTGGAGCTACATTAATGAAATTACAGCTTTGGTGATTTCATATAGAGACACAAATGTGCCCCCCCCCCCCAATTTTGGATAAAATTCCTTTTGGCAAATTTTCAGTGATTTCAGATTTTTCAGAAAATTATAATATTATAACTCTGAAAATCTGATTTTCAGAGTGATTTTCTGACTTCTGATTTTCCTTGAACAGAGATGTTCAGAATGAATTCATCCTTGGACATGAAGGAGGTGAGGTGAGATCTTTCAAGACAGTTGTGAAAATCGAGTAAGGCTTTGAGTAGGTCTGAAAGACTTTAAGCATTAAGTCAAGGGCATACTTAAGTCCCCTCCCTGCTATCCCCCTAAGGGCATACTTAAGTCCCCTGGTTATCCTCCTATGACATCAGTGTCTTTCTGTTTAGGTCAAATATGGGCAACTATGTACTTATTGGTCAAGTTCAATTTCTTGGGTAGTTCCCAAGTTTTGAATATAAGATTCTCAGCCAATAAGGATGAGGGTCAGTAGTGGGAGGGAGTATTTGCATTAGGGATTAAAAGTGTTGACCCTGCCCCCTGCGGGGCTTCCTCCCTTCCATTGTCTGCTCCATGGGTGGGACACCCAATTCTCAGAGAACATATAATAAACTTTGCTTTGCTTCTAGAGATCTCTCCAGCTTTTTTATTTAAATGGTGTCTGACCCACACAGAAATAACTCCCACAAGATCACGTTTATGAACAGGTAGAGACATCCATCTGGGTGTCAAAGTGGATAGAGCTGGGCCTATCTGGGCTGGAAAGCTGGAAAGATCTGAATTTAAATGTGACCAAAGCTGGGTGATCCTTGGCAATTTATAGAACCCTATATTCTGGGTTTCCTCATCTATAAAATGGCCTGGAGAAGGAAATGGCAAACCACTCCAACATTTTTGCCAAGAAAACCCCAACTGGAATCACACAAAGAGTTGGACAGAACTGAAATGAATAAACAATACAGTAGTAGGGGAGGCAAAAGGTAATGAAATCATTAACTAGGCTGATGGCTATGTGAGTGAAGGGCTATGTTTAGAAGGGATAGTGTGCAGGTAGAATTTAAAAGGCTTACCAACTGATTGAATATGGAAGTTGAAAATCAGGGTGGATGATGTTGCCATAGGAAAGAAATGAAGTTATGAAAGGGTTAGATTCATGGAGAAGGATGATGTTTTGGATTTTATTAAACAAGGATTTCTTTAATGTTCATTGAATACTGAAGGAGGGAAAGGAATATGATAAATGTCAGAATCTTAGAATTTTAGATCTTCCTTACCACCATAACGAATAATATATTAATGAAAAAATGCTGCAAAAGTGAAACCATACTTCCCTTAAGGAGCTTCCTTTATAATGGGAGATGGGGGGTGAGGAGAACATCACAGTTAAGAGGAATGGCAACCAGGGAAAAGTACAAGGATACAGTCACTGGTTTGGTGGATGCCCCCTCCTGGAATGATAATAGCTTTGTTTTGATTGGAAAGGGGACAAAGTATGGAAGTGATTTTTGAAGGGAAAGGAGTCAGGAAGATTCAGGGGCTTAGCAGGAAGGTATTCAGGCTAGTTGACTGAGGATGTCACAATAGGTAGAAGTAATGATACAATGTAAGCTCCTTGAGTATTGGATTGTTTTATATTTGTTGCTTTGCATATACCTAGTTTCTAGCAAAGTGCCTCTATCTACATAAAATGTTGATTGTTGATGAATGTTGGTTAAATTTGGATCTTAAGCCACACCCTTTATCTGTAGGGAAGTTAGAATAACTCTGAATTAAGTACTTTAAAAATGTCTGGATTTATACCCACCAACTCTAGCAGATGGACTCGGCAGGCATTCTCAAAAGCCATTTTACAGACAAGAAACTAGATTAGGAATCCCTAACTGATTTGCCTAAGGACATGCAACTACTTAAAGAGATGGAGCTGTGTTTCAAATACAGGTCTCTTCCTACCCTGGATTCAGCAGTCTTTCCATTATACCACTCTGCCTTAAAAAAATATCTAACTTCCAGTCAGAGAAACAATATTAGATAATAGAAAGAACAAAGACGTTGCAATCAAAGAATCTAAGTTCAAATTTTGTATCTGATACTTTTTTTTTCCCATTGTAACAGTGGTCAAGCTACTTTTCAAATCTATTTCTGCATAACCTTTTCATACATCACAATTTCCCTGGCCTCATTTTTTTCCTCTGGATGTTCTCTATTCTCCTGTTCAGCTTTAAAGCTATTCTTAACCAACATTTAGTCCACTTCCTTGGAAATGGGAATTGGTGATGGTGACTACTTTTGCAGCTTCTAAAATAATCTGTTGATCACCATTCCTTAAACCATATAGCCCACAAGCCCCTATGGGGTACTGAATAGGACTGTGCTCTGTAGGAACTGAACTAATCTATTAATGCCGTAGAATTCTCCAGAACCTGAAGTGGATATAGTAGTGAGTGGGGCAGGGAACTTATAACTCCTATATGTGAGGAGAGGGAATATTTGTATTTGTAATTATATCTTCTGAAGAGAATATTTTTGTGTCAAATTTAATCTGTTAATAGCTAATACAACTGAAGTATAGGTGACTTCTTTCTGCAACTCAGGGAACAACACT
Organism: Antechinus flavipes; assembly: GCF_016432865.1. NCBI lineage: Eukaryota > Metazoa > Chordata > Mammalia > Dasyuromorphia > Dasyuridae > Antechinus > Antechinus flavipes. Next base: position 117,969,776 of record NC_067399.1, on the reverse strand, counting down.
AATAAGAATATGGACTCATTTGCAGAGAACCTAGATACTGCAACCTCCCGTTCTCCTTAAGGGTATTGGAGATTCTTGAGGGAGAAGTGGAATGTAATCTACTTGATCTTCTCATCCAGGGCCATCTCCAGTTGTTCTGATCTATATCTTGCCACTGGACCCAAAGGATTGGAGGAGAGAGTAAAATTGGTGACTTTGTACCTCACTGAAATCCAACCTACTTGTATGTCATGACATCTCCTTCCTGATATCATGGTCCTCTGAGAAGGAAGGAAACAACAGCAATTTGGCCTTCCAGATAATTGAAGATCATGATAGTCTGTGTTACATATATGCACGTATATATATTCTGTCTCTGAAATGGATCCATGTTTCATTATGGCCTTGTGGAATCATGAATGAGCCATGAATTGATCATAGTTGTTACTACTTTCAAAATAGTTTGTTTTTACAGTGTTATATTATTTCCTTTCCTTTCTAGACTATTGTAATAGTCTCATAATTGATCTTCCTTGCCTCCAGGATCCTCCCTATCCACACAGCTGCTGCATTAGTAGTTCCCTACTGTTTCTAGGATAAAAAAGAAAACTCCTCTATTTGGCATTTAAACCATTTACAATGAGATTTCCATTTTAAAGATTTATTATATGTTAATCACCCTTGTGCACTCTATATTACAGTCAAACTAGCACATATACTCTCTATATATACACTATTACATCCCACACTTGTATGCCATTTCATATTTTATCCTTCCATGCCTGGAATGCTCTCCCCATTCTGACTCTTGGAATCACTGGTTCTCTTTCAAGGTTAAGCTCAACTGTCACCTTTTATAAAGGAATCTTTCCTGAGGCTTTCTCCTTTTTAGTTGTTCTTCTGCAATTATTTTGCATTTATTTTGAATTTTTTTTTTTTTTTTTGGTTTACTTATTCTGTTAAATGTTTTGTCCTAGAGGAATAAATATTCTCTGAAGGCAAAGATTCCCTTTCATTTTTGACTTCATATCTACCCATGGCATTTAACACAATTCCTAGGACATTAGAAAATGCTTGATGAGTCAACTCTGATCAGACTTAGTTCTGCTTAAATTAATATTTTATGGATTTATCATTTAACCAGATAAAGATTTTACCCATTTTATCATGCTTTCTATAATTTTCCAGTTTATCCCCTCAAATTGAAAAGACTTTGTCAGAGGACCTACGTTCAGACTTGACTTTTGCCTTTTAATTATCAACTTGACCTTAGCAGACCCATGAAACCTGTCTGTTTTTTGGAATGATGAGCTTGTATTAGATTACTCCAACATGCCTTTCAGCTCTAAATCTATTGTCCATTGCTGTGATTTGCAGTGTATTTATGAAATCTACGTTATTTTTTTTTTAACTTCATACACCTAATCTCCTAATTTAGTCATCTTGTTAAATTTATTTTCTAGAATTTGTTCTAAATTTAGTGATCACTATTTTCCTTTTTAAGTGCTTATAATCCATCCATTAAATATCAATTATGGGATGCTGGCAGGGAAGGTTATCAAACTCACCAGTTTGTAGAATCCATCCTGTTCCCTCCTTTTGAAAATCATCCACAGGCCTTGGGTATTTCTCCTGTGCTCCAAAGTTTCTTAATGGTTTCATAAAGTGGTTTAGTGATTGTTCTTTCATAACCCTTGTATGTAATCTGTAGGTGGGTGCAGAGTAATTCAAAGTAAATAGGAGCTTTTTTATTTCCTCACTTGTTTCTTCTACTCAATTTTTCAATGTGAGGACATTTCTTTAACAAAAGGCAAGAGTAATCGTTGGTTAATGAATGAGTGAATAGAATTCAATAGTTTAGTTTTATGCCAAATATTAATATTACAATGTCTCTCTCCAAAGAAAAGTCCTATTTTCTTCAGATCATACATTAAATAAGAGAATGATGAATGATGGGATTCTGGGTTGGACAATTTCCCATGGAGAGAAAACAGAAAATGGTTCAAGTTTTGCTCTTTTTACCTTTATTTTCTTTCTTCTCCTTTTACCCAGATCAACGATTTTTTCTTTGTGCAAATCAAAACAGTTAAAAACAGTTAAGCAAAACCAACTGACTCAATAGCCCACTGGCAAACTACTGGGCATTCCGAACTTCTTTTATCCCGCCTAGCCAATCTAAAAGTACAGACTCTTGTGAAGCATTTACTTTTACATAGATCTGCCATTTGATGGGCTTGGCCGGATGTTAATTAACTACGTCTAACATGTGACTGGTATCACACATGCTATCTATGCCAATTTGACATTGTGATGTAAAACTAAATTCAATTGTTTACCAAAAATACCCCAAAAGTTCAACCCTAATAATTTTCTTAAGTAGCACATACTTTAAAAAAAAAAAAAAAAAAAAAAAAAAACTTTTCATACTTTAGTCCTCTGTTTAGTATCTCCTATCAAATTTTTATCTCTTCTATCTTTTATGTGTCTCAGTAGCACCTTCCCCACATCCAAAGACCCTGAGCCCACACTTATCATAAGCTGTTTCCAGGAAAGTCAGAAATAACATTTGTTCCCTGGAATTTTACTGCAGGGAAATCTCCAAAATAAGACTCTGATGTAGTGTTCTGATGTAGACTGATGATGACTGAAGGATGGGGTTAGAAATTTTGAAGTTCAGAAAGAGAGGAGGATTGAGGGAAAAGGAACATAGTGGGTTTGAGATTCTATCTAGTTTGAAATGTCAGTCAAATATACTAGATTGTATATTGCCTTGAGGACAAGGACCATGCATTTATCTTTATACTCAGCACTGCAACTATTATGGACTCAAGCAATTTTGGACTAAGAAAGGCTTTAGAAATTATCTAGTTCAGCATGGCAAAAACTAGGCATTGACCCACATCTAACACTGTATACCAAGATAAAGTTGAACAGGTTCATATTCTAGACATAAAGAGTGATATTATAAACAAATTAGAAGAACATAGGATCGTTTATCTCTCAGATCTGTGGAGGAAGAAGAAATTTGTGACCAAAGAAGAACGGGAGATCATTATTGATCAAAAAATAGATAATTATGATTACATTAAGAAATTTTTGTTCAAACAAAATTAATGTAGACAAGATTAGAAGGGAAGCAGTAAATTGGAAAAACATTTTTACATTCAAAGGTTCTGATAAAGGCTTCATTTCTAAAATATATAAAGAATTGACTCAAATTTATAAGAATTCAAGCCATTCTCCAACTGATAAATGATCAAAGAATATGAACAGACAATTTTCAGATAAAGAAATTGAAAGTATTTGTAGTCATATGAAAAGGTGCTTTAACTAACTATTGATCAGAGAAATGCAAATTAAGACAACTCTGAGATACCTGTCAGATTGGCTAAGATGACAGTAAAAGATAATGATGAATGTTGGAGGGGATGTGGAAAAAGTAGGACACTAATACATTTTTGGTCGAACTGTGAACAGATCCACCCATTCTGGAGAACAATTTGGAACTATGATCAAAAAGTTATCAAACTGTGCATACCTTTTTGATCCAACAGTGTTTCTATTGGGCTTATATCCCAAAGAGATCTTAAAGAAGGGAAAGGGATACACATGTGCAACAATATTTGTGGCAACCTTTTTTGTAGTGTTAAGAAACTGGAAATTGAATGGATACCCATCAATTGTAGAATGGCTGAATAAATTACGATATATGAATGTTATGGAATATCATTATTTTATAAAAAACGACCAGCAGGATGATTCCAGAGAGGCCTGGAGAAATTTACATGAAGTAATGCTAAGTGAAATGAGCAGAACCAGGAGTTCATTATACAGGGCAATAACAAGATATCATGATGATCAATTTGATGCATGTGGCTCTCTTCAACAATGAGATGATTCAAACCAGTTCCAATTATTCAGTGATGAAGAAAGCCATCTATACCCAGAGAGAGGATTGTGGGAATTGAGTGTGATTCAAATACATAACATTTTCACTCTTTTTGTTATTTGTTTGAATATTATTTTGCCTCTCTCTCTCTTTCTCTCTCTCTTTTTCTCTCTTTCTCTCTCTCTCTCTCTCTCTCTCTCTCTCTCTCTCTCTCTCTCTCTCTCTTTCTCTCTTTCTCTCTCTTTCTCTCTCTTTCTCTCGTTTTCTCTCTCTTTTACTGATTTAATTTGATTTTTCTAGTGTTGTATAAATCTGTATGCATATATTGGATTTAACATATATTTCTACCATGTTTAACATATTTTGGACCATTTGCCATCTAGGGGAGGGCATGGGAGAAGAGTGAGGAAATTGAAACACAAGGGTTTGCAAGGGATAATGTTGAAGAATTCACTATGCATATGTTTTAAAAAATAAAAAGCTTTAATACTAATAATAATAATAAAAGAAATTATCTAGTTCAATCCTTTTATTTTACAAGTAAAGAAACTGAGTCCCAGAGGAGTTAAATGGCTTTGTAAGATCACATAGGGAGAGAGCTTGAGAATAAAAACTTAGGTCTGCTTTCTTTCTTTAATGATTCTACTTTTGTGTACCCTAAGTTCCTGATTGTCCTGAAAATGGACCAATAAATGCTTGTTGAATTAATTTAAGGACTCTTTAACTATAAGTGCTCTCTCCTCCACCAAATTAGTCTGTATCTGCATATATATTGCATTATCCCTCTTCTTGGTAGAATTTAAACTTTATAAGGGAAGAGATTGTTGGTTTGTTTTAGTATATTCCCTGTGCCTAGAACAGTTACTTGTGATTTCAGCTCTACATTTTCTTCTGTTTTTGAATCCCTCATCCCCTTATACTATCATTACTCATCTTTTGCTAAATCTGTGCCCTGAGTTATTTGCACAATCTATCTCCTTAGCTACTACCCATAACTTTGTTGAATGTAGCAGGAGGAAGTCCTAAAACTATACCATCTGGGTACATTAACAATTCTTGTTGCTATACTTCAATTAGACTCTTATTGAAGCTATGAAGTCCTTTTATTTCTCTCTAATTGATTTCCTATTTCACTCTTCACAAAATCTATTTCAAATCCTTTCTTCTTTCCTCAAACTTCTTCTTCCTAAACCTATACTTTAGTTGAGGACTTTGTATCTTAACTTTCCTGAGAAAATTTATTGCTTATGAGCTTCTGCTTCTTTCATTTTCTTCATCTAAAAAACTCCTTAACAACAACCTCCAGGCTCTCCTCTTTTTTTCCATTCTCTGACAAAGAACTGGCTGATCTCTTTGTCAGGGCTAGTCCTCAATCATCCATTTTTCTGGAATCTGCATCTTCTCTCTATTGGTTTCTTTGCTACTATCTTCAAAGATACCCATTTCCCCCATCCTTAAGAAAACATGCATTGATTTTATATGCATATGGGAATCATATTCTTTGCCATATCAATAGATAGGGTAGGGTATGGAGAAAGGAAGAGAATTTGGGACTGAAAATTTAAAAGGGAAATTTTAAAATGTTAATAAAATTCAAACTTAAAATTTTAAAAAGAAAAAAACTGCTTAAGTGCTTAACAAATTCTCTTATTTATTGAATAAATGCACCTGTAACATGCTTAAAATGCTACTTAGATTAGATTGGATAATCAACATTTTTAAAATGTAAGAATATACCATAATTCAGCATATTGAAAAAAAGTCTTCCAATTCACATAGATTTCTTCCTAAATAGGAAATAATAAGATTCTAATGCATTTGAAAAAGAAAAACCAAAAACTATATATAGGTATTCTGATGGCCTAGAAGAATTACTATATGTTATAAAGTACCTAGCTTACCCTTATATACCACTATTGATATATTTAAAGAATTAGGTTAGCCTTGTCACCATAACAACCATGTGGTAAGCCGTTGTATCATATAAATCCATTAAATATAATAATGTAAACATTTCCACATGATTGGCTATGTTCTGCCATTTCCCAAATCGCCATTATAACAAACAACAGTGGTAAAAGTAAGGAAACATCAGTAGTGCCTGAGCACACCTAGCACAGTTCCACTTGATAGTTATTATCTTTTGGAATGCTGTTATAAATACAGTCTATTCCAGATGTAGAAGAACTTGAAACAAGATTAACTTCTTGTTGAAATGCATTGCTATCTTCTTATAGTAATATGGTTTCATTATGAATCAAAAGATAAAATCCCAGAGAAATTGTTTCATTCCCTTCAGTACCTGAAAAACTAAGCATTTCCATTTACTTGCACTCTTAAAGTAGTGTGATATGTGAAGAGAGCACTAGACCTGGAATTAGGGAAAGTTGAGTTTAAATCTCAACTCTCTGGATTAATATCTATAGTATGAGTGTGGGAAGGTTGCATAAATACTCGGAATCTCAGTTTTCTTATCTGTGCTATGTAAGAACTGTGCAAACTGTAAAACCCTTCAAAAATATTTGTTATTAATATGTATAGAGAGAGTAGTTGAACCACTTTAGTGAAAATTCTAGTATTCCTAATGAATTGAAATTGAAATCCTTCCCCATTTCACTTGTGGAAATTGTCTGTAAACTTGATGCCCATTATTCAGTTAAGATTATGGCAGAAAGAGCCCATGTTGCTGAAGAGTTTCTCTGTGGAGTGATTGCCTCAAGGAGTGGGGAATTAGAGTCCTCTTATTATGGCACTAACTGCTGGATCAATGGCTAATTGTGAAAAGACTCTGTTTCATGAGGTAACAGCAAAATCATAATGCTCTAACACAAAGAGTACTGAGCCCCAGCTCCAAATCCATCAGGATAAAATTGGCAGGAAGCTGAATGGGTAATAAAGTTAGTAAAGTTTTAACAGCCTTGGAACTAAGTTTCTTAAAGTAACTCATACATGATTACTTTCATTCAACTCTGCCCTATTGACAGTTCAGAAAAAGGCATGGCAATAAAACCACCAGTATGGGATTAAGATTGGTACTCCAATTGATGCTTATTATGTTATTAGGTGCCATGGCATAGGGGCACAGTGGTAAAATATTTTATTTCTATATATTATATGTACAGCAGGACATTAGTAACAATTTTTCTAACAAGTCAATATTAGTAAATGGCTGTAAAATCTAAATTTAAATCAACATGATTAATACTAGAAAGGATTTTATTGTTTAAAGAATTTATTTTTATTTTGAATAATATGAAGAGATAAATAGAAAGACAAGAAAATCCACAGGCAAAGTATTCCTTTCAACAGATGCTTATTATATGTCTATTTTATAAAAGACTCTAAAGATAAAAATGTTACTTTCCCTCAAAGTGCTTACTATCTAGAGCAAGGATTGGTATACTATATGACTCAAGAACCAAATCTGACCTGCTGCCTATTTTTGTATAGTCTGCTAACTAAAAATGATTATTTTTACATTTTTAAATGATTGAAAACAATCAAAAGAAGAATGCAATTTCATGAAGTGAAAATGATATTGAAGTTTGAATTTCACAGTCGTGCTTATTTGTTTATGTATTATTTATGATTGTTTTCTTGTTATAACATCAGAGTTGATTTTTGGCCACAAAGATTTTATGTAGCCCTCTCTAATTGCTTCCCACTGTTATTTGGAGTACTACAAATCTCAATGACATAACATTTTGAGTACCATGCATATTACCATGCTGTGATATTTTATCATTTTTTAAATTACCAGGACATATGTCAAAACAAAAAAAAAATGAAAAGAAAAAGAAATGTTATAAGTTTTGATATCAGATCTGAGATTGAAATTTTTCTGAAGAATAACAACCACCTTCAATTATTATAACCAGGACACTGGATGACTTTGGAAATTTACTTTTCTTATAGAAAAGATGGAATAAACATTTAAGGGCCTACTATGTGCTAGATATAGTAGTAAGTCCTTTGCAAATAATCTCATTTGTTCCTCATAACAACCTTGTTGAATAGAAACTTATAAGTACTAAAAACTCAATAATTTAAAAATCAATTACAAGGCAAAGAAACTTATATGTCAAACATCTTTCAGTAAAGTTTATACAATGAGAGCTAATGTTTGAAGTTCAAGGAATAGCAGGCCTCCTTATATGTGTTCTGTGAAAGCAGAAGTTAAAACAAGAAGGAAGATCTACATTCTCACACAAATTAATAGCAGATATATTTTCTGAGCTGAACTACAGTTCCAGGAGCTGGAACTTTTTTAGACTTTGATGCAAGTGTGCAGTTGATGAATTTCCACCTAACTTTCAATTGTAATTACATACCAAAAAGCAAATATCTAAGGGAAAAATCTAATACAAGAATATGAAACTTTTTAAAACAATGAATATGTTCATTAGAATCATATTCTTGTGGATTGATATAAATTTGTGTGAAAAGAATTTCCAAAGATAAAATAACTTAAAATCTCAACATATATTAACATTAACAGACGATATTTGCAATTGATTTTGATAATGAAGAAAACTAGCTTTGATTACTGACTGAATGATATTTTCCCTTCCCATCCACCAACAAAACAAAATAAAACTTCTTTTCATTAATGGATCTGTATTACCAAAAAAAAAAAAAATATTTAGCATCATCATCATCTTTTGAATTTTGTTAAAAAGTTATGGAAAAAATTTCTCACTGTATGGAGTAACCATATGATAATGACAATTTTATATCTTGTCTTGCAAAATCTAAATTATTTATTATCTAGCCCTTTAAAGAGAAAAAATTAACACATCCTGATCTAGAAAAAACCTACATGGCTTTTAACACTATATCTGTATGTGATGTTAAACCTGATTACATTGTTTATCTTTGTAAAAGTCACATAAGTTCTCCTTGACTTTATCTTTGGATTAGTAAGAAGCATAGTATGGTAAGATGGACTAGTCTGTTAGAATCCTTACGAAGTATTAAGTCACTTATCTAATTTAGCATGGTATTTAGCAAGTTCTCTAGCTCACTAATGTATTTAAGTACTCATTGGAGTTCACACTTTTGGGAGATTCACAAGTCAGGATTCAATATGAGATTCACAAATTCAGTGGAGGAGATTCACAAGTCAGGAACCCACAATCCCACTCTCTCGGAGTCAATCTTTGAGTTCACACATCTAAAAGAGCATATAAAAGGAGGAGCCTCAGTCAGGAGTCAATTTGGGAGATTCAGAGAGAGCTGGAGGCTGAAGTTGGCAGAGGCAAAGGACTAGCAACAAGCGCTCTCGGAACCAAGGAAAGCTTACTGGGCTATTTTGGAAGAGACAATAAGGACTGTACTTTAACAGCTGGCTGCATTTGAGTTGATTATAACTTTGAACTGAAACTAAGGCTGCCTCCAAAAGCCTCCCCAAGAAACCTGTTCCCAGAGAAAGATTATAATTTAGAAAAGAAGAACATACCAGTCAGCGAGTAATTATTTAGTAAGTACCTACTATATGTCAGGCACTGTACTAAGCACTACGGATACAAAAAAGAAGCAAGAGGCTGTTGCTACCTTCAAGTAGCTCAACATCTAGCAAGCAAATAAATATGTACAAACAATCTACATACAGAATAAGTAGGAAAAATTCATAGAAGGAAGGTTTGGAAAAGGCTTCCTGTAGAAGATGAGATTATTGTTGTGACTTGAAGGAAGGCAGGAGGCCAGAAGAGAGAGAGTATTCCAGGCATCAGGATAGCCAGAGAAAATGCCTGCAGCCAAGACATGGAGTATCTTATTTGTGGAATAGCAAAAAAGCCATTTTCATTATATTGAATACTATGTTGAAGGGAGTAAGGTGTTAGAAGGCTAGAAAAGTAAGGGTGAATGTGGGTAGGTTATGATAGGCTTTAAGAATTGAGTAGAGAATTTTATATTTGATTTTGGTATGATAAGAGAACCACAATAATTTATTGAATAGGGATGTAACCAGGAGGTAGATGGATTCAGATCCTACTTTTACTTCTAGATGCCTGACTAGTCATTTTAACCTTGATTTGCTCATCTGTAAAATATAAATGATAATATTTATGGTAATTACCTCACAGGATTATAGTGAAGATTAAATGAAATAATGCTTGTAAAGTGCTATATAAATTTTAGCTATAGTATTTATTATTTGGCAAAATGGTATTCTTTTATTAGACAACTTGCATCTTTTAAGTAACTACCATATTTTAAGCACCCTGCTAGCCACAAAAAATACAAAGAGAATACACAGTGACTGACAAATAGCTTCTGTTACATTTTTATTTCATAAAAACTTTAAAAGTAAATGAATTAGAATTCTCTTCATAAACTGTGAAAAACACAAACAACCCTCCAATCATTTGCAGATTCTTCCTAAATTATAATTTCAATCCTATCTATTGTCATTTGACTCCTATCTTGATTTCCGCCTTCCCTGGGTTCATCATGTATTTGAAAACTACTTTTTCTTATCCCTCAGCCTTCTCTTCTCCAAGTTAAATAGCCCTAGTTCATTTTACTTTGCTTCAGAAAACCTATTTTCCAAAGTTTTCATTAACCTCATAGTTACTCAGTATGTGCCTGAGGCCAGGACTGGACTAAAAGGATAACTTAACTTTCAGATTTCAAACAGAAGTCATGCTGTACTTGTTAAAGGAAAAAATAAAGCCCTAGACAATTTGCTGTGACAGAAATTGGATGGTTGCTGGGAAAAAGAGAGAGCTCTATGGAGGGGGTGGAGGGAGAAGACTTTTTAACTAAGAGACCCCATGGAATATTTCCAATGTTTCAGGCCTTGGATGTTGGTAGGAAGGTGGCAGTGAAGAAAGCTACATGATTCTGGAGTGGGACATATTTTTATATTCTAAACTTCCTGAAGGCACCATTTAGCAAAAGCACTAATTGAATTCAACCCCACTGATCATTTGAAGTACCAGCAGCCCCCATCTGGTCTACAGTTTTTACCAAAAAAGAAAAATACTACCCAGTAATAATAGCTGTGGGTGGCATGGAGGTAATTCTAAAAAGCATTTTAGTCTATTGCTTTAAGTGAAACATTTTAAAAAATCTGAACAGATCTGAAATGTCTAATTAAGGGTAAATAACTTTTTGTTCCTGGCCATAATGGAATGTAGTCATCTGCTGTTTGCTTTCATTTTTACGAATAGCAGGAAAGTGGTTTGATTTCAAAGCATGTCCTTGACCCTCCTTGAAACAGCAGGATCTTGCCATCAGGGCCTCCAGTAGAAATGATTATGATATAGAACTTCCTTTTAAGTGGGATTTAAATAGTTTGTATTTATCCCCAAATTTCCTATTGAAAGAAATACTTAAAAAACAACAACTACATATTTGGGGTTAATGTTTAGGCTAAGCTGGTTAGTTACATTGTATGGCTATGAGTTATAGAACCCCACAGTCACACCGAATGAAAAATTAGTAGTACTCAGAGGGTAGTAGAAAGATATTTAGTGGATATTAACAAACTGCAACCCATAAAGAACTATGATAAGAACCCTGTGAAATGATGTTATCTAGGATTTGCAAAAAAAAAAAAAAAGGACATGGCTTGGTAAGGGCATACAAGTGATAACTCTGTATCTTTCAAATATCATGGACAGCTTTTACCAAGGTAAGTAGATACCCTGTGGTAAACTGATACAAGGAATGGACAAAAATTGCAGAGAATGGGCAGGGAATAATTGGGATGTAACCTGAATTGTTGGAGAAAATGTCCACAATGAAGAAAAGACAAATTTGAGTATTGCATATCTGAAGAAGTAACTGGAAAATTTGAAGTGCCTTCTATTTAAAAAGTCTTGTGTGTGGCTAGGTATATTTGTGATAAAGGATTTATTTTTCTAATTTTTTTTTTTTGGGGGGGGGTATGGGAGCATACCAGGAGATAGGAGCAAAACTAAATAATCACTAATTTCAAAGAGCCGGGAAAAATCAATTAAAAAAAAAAGAAATTTTGTAGAAGGTAATTGATATTAAAAATATATTGGCTACATGAAATCATAGTGTTAAGTATGGAATTGCATTTAGCTGAACTTGTGAGCCTTATGAATATTTGGTTAGTATAATTATGAAACCCAATTGTAAACCCATCCCCAAAATAGCTTGGTGACATTTCTGCTCTTCTCCTAAAAGTTTTACTTAAACCAGAAAATCACTTGAAAGGTATTTTTAGAAAAATTAGTTGGAATATTGTGAAGCCTTGGGCATTTTGGAATACTTTATGATGCCAACAAGAATTGTGATAATGTGGATATAGTCCTCAGCATGAAGTTAGAAGAGCTGAGTTTAAGTATGTAATTGTTACTTCCTACTTTTGTTCTCTCAGTCTCAGTTTTTTCATTTGTAAAGTGGGAAATGGAATATTTATGATACCTACCTCAAAAACTGTTGAGAAGAAAACATTTAGAAATTTATCAATTAATCAATTGACAAACATTAAGTGCTTACTATGTGCTGGATATTACGAATGCAAATGCAGAAATGAGGCTGTCATTTTCATCAAGGAGCTTACTTTCCACTGCTGATGGTGGGCCAGGGCTACTGTACACATAGGGGAGTTGTGGTCAGGGAAAGGAGCTTTGGTCTAGGCAGTCTCAGATTGTGAGTGGAGTCCTAGATCAGTAGATTATCATACTTTTCAGAAACCGTGGTAATATTGTTTTGATTATTGTTCTCTAAGCAAGAAGTGGAAAACAGAGGTTGGAGATGGTATTATTACTGTTACATGAAATATAATACATGTACAAAGAACCAAGATGCTCATGTCTTATGTCTAGAATCTGGTATCCTGGTGGATGATTAGATAATATTGATGATCTGCAAAAGGCTAGATGTGTAAGACTAAAATGAGCAGTGACTCAATTGTTTTCTAATCCAAGCCACCTTCCTCATGATGAGTCTTAAAACTGAGAGTAATTGACTCACTTGGTCTCTAATCCTAGTAATCCCAAAAGGATGAGTTCCAAATTTGACTGATTTATGGTGGGAACATAATGTGCCCTGAAATACAATCTGGCTCATCTACATTCCTAAGTTTACATCTATTCTTTGTGCATCAAGCAAAATGATGATTGCTGTTCGGTGAAATCTGTATTGTATCCCTCTTCCTTTCTACAGTGTCCCTGCATGGGGACTTGGGAAGAAAAAGAGAGAGAGAAAAGAAAAGGAGAAGAGAGGTCTTCAAAGAGTTCTTCCCTGAAGAAATTTTGTTATTATTAACTTGGTAAATGATTATAGGCCTACCTTGCAGATATTTCAGGTTCAGTTCCAAACTACCACAATAAGGTTAGTCACACAAATTTTGGTTTCTCAGTGCATATAAAATGTTATGTTTATGCTATAATCTATTAAATGCACAATAATATTATTTATAAAAATATATACCTATCTTAATTAAATAGCACTTTATTGATTAAAAATGCTTCCCATCATCTGAACATTCAGCCAGTCAATCATTTTGCTGATGGAATTTTGCTTCATTGTTGATGGTTGTTTACTGAAGTGGTTGCTGAAGGTTGGGGTAGCTGTGACAATTTCTGAAAATAATATAGATTGGCCCTTTCTTTTAATTAGACAATTAGAGGCCATTGTAGGGTTATTAATTGGCCTAATTTCAATATTGTTGTGTTTCAGGGGATAGGAAGACCCAAGGAAAGAGAGACTGAGGAATTCAGATCAGTGGAGCAATGAAAGTGAAGAACACACATAATCTATATCAGTTAAGTTAACTATCTTATATGGATGCATATAATGCACTCCCAAAACAATTACAATAGTAACATCAAAGATCACTAATCATAGATCACCATTAACAGATATAATAATAATGAAAAAAATTGAAATATTGTAAGAATTACCAAAATATAACACAGAGACACAATTTGAGCATATACTATTGGAAAAATAGCACTGACAGGCTTACTGAACCCAGAGTTGCCAAACACCTTCTCTTTGAAAAAAAAAAAAAACAACCTCAAATTCCTGCAATATTTGCAAGATACAGTAAAGCAAAGTGCAATGAAACAAGTTATGCCTGTATTACATTGTCTTAGACATTTTTTTTTTTTTCTCAGTGATATTTTATTTTTCCAATTATATAAAGATAGTATCTTAGACATTTCAATCAATGACTTAATACTTGAAAATCACTACATCTTTGATTCATCATAGTTGGTTTGAATAAAATTTGTCAGTCTGATTTTAATGACTGTCCCTGCAGTCTTCATGAAGTTGATTTCTTTGTTCTTTGGACTAGGACTAGGATGTAGGGAATCTCCTCTTTTGAGGTTATTTAGTCCTAGAATCATGTCCATAGATTCCCATAATCTTTTCCTCTAACTTCTAAAATCTTATGTTACCTTAAGGTCCTCATTTTCCTCTAGATTGAGCTTCAATAACATATAATGGGATAATCACTTTTCTATCCCTGAAGATTTACTCCTCTTTTAAAAAAAATTCAATTTAAAAATTTTTTCAGTTTCAAATTCTCTCCTTTCCTTACTCTTTCTCCCATTCATTGAGAAATCAAGAAATACAAAAACTATTATAAATATGAAGTAATACAAAACACATTTCTGCATTAGCCATGTTCTGGCAGAAAAAAAAAAGCAAGAAAAAGATTTAGAAAAAATGTTTCAATCTGCACTTTCAGTCTTTCAATTCTCTAGAGGGTAGATAGCATGTTTCATCATGACTTATTTGGAACTGTGACTTTAGACAAGTCATTTTCCTTATCTAAATCTCAGTTTTCTTTATTGTAAAAATTAAAATTGAATTTGATAGCCTCTGAACTTCTTCTCAGACTAGATCTTGAGTCTATGAAATCACAGCTTCTTTGGGTCACAATTTCCTCATCTATAAAATTACTAGCTGAAATCCAATCTCCCCTCTAGCTCCAGATTTATAATTTTGGTCAAGAAAATAATATTTTCCTCACAAATTTGATAAACTATAAAATGGGGATGGTAATAGATACCATTTTCCTAAAAGGGTTATTTTTAATGTTAACAAAAATGTTAACTTCAACAGTCCTTTCATGCATGCAAATTACAACCTTTCTATAATTTATAGTCTTTACAAAATGGCTGATGATTCCCTATGAATTTAGACTAGTTCTTGGATAGCAGATATGATACATCTTTGGGCCTTTATCCACAGTTTTTTTTTTAAGAGCTTGCTTATACATATATGTGAGTGAGTAATATAGTTCCTTAGATATTGTCTTTTAATAAAGAACAGATCAGAAGTTCCTAGGCTTTTTAATTATCCCATAAATATTCTAAGATTTCAAATTTGCTGGCAAAATCAACTAGGTAGCACAATGGATAAAATCTTAGACTAGGAGCCATAAAGATCTGGAATCTAGTAGTACCTCAGGAACTAACATGTGTGATTGTCATTGAATCCCTTAACTTCTTGCCTCAGTTCCTTCATCTTTAAAATAGGAATAAAAATAGCCCCTAGGGTTATTGTGAGGTACAAATGATAGAACATATGAAAAGTTCTATGTTAATGTTACTATTTTTTTTGTAATCTAAATCAAAAGAACCTAATAATGCTTTACATTTCTTTGCATCTATATTCTCATCCTCAAGAGAAATCTTTGTTTTTTCCCCTGTAAGAATTAAAGTTCACTTGAAGAATACAGAGGCTATGATAAACATGAAATTCAATTGAGCATGTATTTAATTTATGTCTACTGAATATTTTTTTTTTTGTGAGGGGAGATTAATAGCAAGTCTTTCTGTAACATTTTAAGCTTTGCAAAACTGCTTTACCCATGTAATCTCATTTTAGTCTCACAACAACACTATTATTATTAAATATTATTATTCTTCACATTTTGCAGATGAGGAAAGTAAGTTAAGTGACTCTCCTAAAGTCAATCAAGTAGTAAATTTCTGAAAGAAGATCTGGGAATTCAGGATTTCCTGACTGTAAACACTGTACCATTCTGTCTCTCATATTATAAAATTATAAAACTGACATTTACATAGCCCCTTAAATTATACATCTTTTTTTCCTGAATAAAAACAGATAACAAATTTCTAATAGTAAATCAGGTATTTTACTATCATGAAATATTTCATTATAATTTGCTTTTAAAAGAAGCCCCCAAAGTGGGGGCCCAGAACGATTGATAACTGACTTTATCATCCTTAATAAAAATGCCAAGTTTTCATCTGTTGTTGAAGGAGGTATGTAATATTTTTTTTTTCATTTTGTTTCAACTTCCCAAATTTGCCTCAAATTAATGCCTGAATGAAACTTCTTGTATCCTAACAGTGGTTAAGCTACTTTATTGCTTCAAAAAATTAAGAAGAGCAGATCAAAAATTAATTTCATACTTCAGAAATAATACATCTGCCTCAGTTTTTAGTCCCTTCTTTCAGTCTAGAAAAGCATAGTCAATCAGAGATATTTGTGATTTGGCAAATTCACTTGGTTTGATGAGACTTCATTGCTGAACATCTAATGATCTCCTCTAGTTCATTCAATATAACTTATTTTACTGCTCCCTAAGCTGGAAAATATTGCAGTTTTTCTCTTACATGTTTGTATTCTTACATCAATGTGTTTTCCCTAGTGCTGTTGTATTTCCTAGGTACAAAACTTGCTTCAGGTGACCTTTATAGAGATGGCTCTTGTCTTCTTTGAAGTCTAATAAACCCTGTTACTAACTTCTTGGGAGTCTTTCATGTTCTTTTTTTTGTCTTCTAAAACAACCTGGCCTGTGCTGACTAACTTTAATTTGGGCCAAATTGCACTAAATCCCTGGGAGAAAGTAAAAAGAACCATTGTGCATTCTGATGACAGCATAACACATACTTTTGCTACCACAGTGATCACTGGCTGACTGCTTTGTCACAGACTTCTGAAACTCCTCAAAAGTGTGAAAGTTATTTTGCATAAAGCACCTACTTATTAAGGCCAAAGCTTTCCAGTTTCTTTCAATTGTGTTCTTACCATTTTTTTTCTTTTGGTATTTTAGAAATTTACCTTTTATTTCAAACAAATAACCAGTGAAATTATCAGAATCATCCTTACTACCATAGGAATTAGCCCCTAGGAACTCATTCTTTGGTAAACTTCAAAATGTTATGATGCAAGGAGTCAGAAAGAGAAGAAGAAAAGAGGTGGCTATGTCTAGCCAGCAGATGTTGAAGAACAGATCAGAAGTTCCTAGGCTTTTTAATTATCCCATAAATATTCTAAGATTTCAAAGACAGTTTTTGAAATGTGATGGGCTTTTCAAAAATAATGTATTTAAGAAGTTAGAAATAGTTCTGAATCAGTCTACAGGCATTTTATTAAGCATCCACTTTGTTCAAGGGAGGTATTGTACTAAGTGTTGGGGATGTTAAGAATAGCAAAAACAAGGTCTTTGTTCTCAAGGAGCTCACATTCTAATTGGGGAAAAACATGCTAATAGCTATATAAATATATATATTCAGGGTAAAATAGGTAGGGTAGGAAAAGCCCTTTGCAAAAGATGGGAGTTGAGCTGAGCCTCTAGTACAATCTGAGAAGTTAGGAGGTAGAGGTGAGAAGAAAAAAAACATTCCAGACCTGGAGGATGCCAGTGAATTGTCAAGAATGAAGATAGAGTGGGTGGTGTGAGGAGCAGCAAGAAAGTCAGTATTGCTACCTTGCAGAGTAAGGTAGAGGAGAGAAGATTGGTAGATAATTGGAGAAGTAGGAAGGTGCCAAGTTGTTAAGGGTTTTAAAAGTCAAGTTGAAGTTCTAAGATTTAATAGAGAGTCATTGGTGTTTACTGAATGGCAGAGTTGGTGAGGGTGGAGGGGTAGATACTATAGGAAGATCAATTTTATAACTGAGTGGAGGTTAGACTACAGTGAGAAGAGACTTAGGGCAAGGAGATGAACCAGAAGACTGTTGGAATTATTCATTCTTTATTTCTTTCATGAGGTCTCCCTATCTTCCACAGATTGGAAATGCAATGGTCATAAACCTTAGGCAGTCTTGTTGTCCCATATTATTTTGGGCTCATATTATTGGGGCAAGATTAGTGTAAACCCCCAATATGTCTTAACTTATTGCTATAGCTCAGAATTCCTGAGTTCAAGGGATCTACTAGCCTTGGCTTACTCCCTTCTTCACCTCACTTCCCTCACCCTCTGTAGCAGGAATACAGTAATGTAATACCCCTTTTGGTCCAGTAAAGGATCTTTATTACACTCTATTTGAGGGTAAGATGAAGGAACTGGGAAAGTTTTAAGATGAAGTAGAAAAAATTTAAGGGACACATATTAGCAGTCTCTTAATATTGAAAAGCTGTCATTTGAAGATAGGTTAGACATATATTTTTTTTTTTTGGCTTCAAAGAGAATTACAGGTAGAAACAAAAAGGAAAACCTTGGTTTAATATATTAAAAATCTCTTTAGAATTGGAGATATGTATAAATAAGCTGCCCTGGGAAGTAATGGGTGTCCTCTCACTGAAATTCTTTAAGCAATGATTGGATGAATATTTTTTTACTGAGTTGTTTTCTTTCTTTTTTGTATATAGCATGGACTAAATGGTTGCTGAGGTCACTTTTGACTCTAAATCTCATGATTCTGGTAGCACAATTGTTGAGTATAGTTCTTAACCAAATCATTTTACTTGATTAACCTACTTCTTTCTTCTAATAAGCTTGGTAAAATTTTATTATAGGTCCATTTCTGTGGAAATATTAAATATTAAAACTATATAGCAAAGAACATCAATTCTTTATCACTGAAAATTATAATTTGTTGGATACTTTTACAGTTATTATTATCTTTTATTTGTACAAAATTATCATCACTTTGAAGTTCAGAGAGTCCTCTTATCTTACATATCTTTGCCTATTGTAACCATCAGGATTCACCAACTATGGAAGACTAGAATTTTTTGAAATTCTGTCATTTTAGGGTTTTCAACCAATTGGACAAGGACATTTCCTTTTTCATAGATAATGCTTAAAAAGTTAAAATTTTGATATTGCTTCCATTAGTTTTAAATTTCTAGAATCAAATTTCAAATTTGATACCAAATAGAATAAGGCCAGATGCTTATATCTGTGACCCTGGGCAAGTCACTTTACCCAGTTTTCTTCAGTTTCTCATTTATAAAATGAGCGGGAGAAGGAAATGGCCAACCACTCCTGTACTTGTGCCAAGAAAATCCCAAATAGAGAGAGTTGGATATGACTGAAACAACTCAATGTCAGCAAATGTAGAATGAAGAAGCAGCAAAAAACAAGACCTATCACAGCTTACTTTAGAAAGTTTTACCTTCTTTTCAGATGTATGACATAAATGCATTTAGATGATGGAATGATTTTTGGTTGGGTTGTTGCCTCAGCTAGCAAGTTCTGTGAGATAATCAAAGGATGGAATTAATCACAGTTCCAAGGGAGATTGCTAGTATATCAGCCACCACAGAATCAATGCAATTGATAGAAAAGATCCCTGAAAAAAATAATAGTGAGCTTAGAAGAAAAACAAAAATTAAATGCACAGAATACCTCTCATCCTTAATTTTCAATAGGCTACAAGAAATTGAACAGAAATAAACTAACTAAAATATTCATCTCCAGCTAGCTTTTCCAATCAGGACAATCCATGCTTCTTTCTTTATAATAGACATCTAATTTTTTTTATATACTCCTCCCCCTTCTTGTTTACAATTGCTCTTTCTTTGTCATCAGATTTTTATTCAAGACCAGTTTCATTTTTGTGCTATGTTCTCTTCTTAAATGCTTATTTTCTAGGATAGCCTTCAAAAGTAACTGCTAGGGAGGCAAAGATAAAAATTAAATTGTCTTGTCCCGAAGTGTTTTATAGTCTACTGAGCCGATCAACATGTACATAAGTAAATGAATATAAATTCTATACAAAGAATTTTGTAAGGGGAGGAAGAGGACTGCTAATAATTGGAGAGATCAGAAAATGTCTCATAACACCAATGAAATTGTCTCTCAATCTTAATCAATGTATCTCTACATTTCTTGCATCTATCTTCTCTCTACTTACGGTATACTTACCTATGTTCTCTCTTATTCTAGCTTAGACCATTTTAGTAACCTCCTAAATTGCCTCAAGTCTCACCCTTCTCCAGTCCATCTTCCACTTATCTGCTAAAATAACATTCCTAAAGCATAGGGCTGATCATTTTACTTACCAACTCAATAAAATCCACAGGCGGCTACCTAGAGAGTTAAATATAATCTCCTCTCTTTTGGGGAGCATTTAAAGGCCTTTATACCTGACTACACTTTACTTTCTAGGTTTTTCATACATTATTCCCCTTCACACACTCTTTGGTCCAGCCAAATTGGAGAGATGTTCCTCACTTAGGTTATTCCATCTCTCATCTCTATTTTTGCATAGGCTGTTTCTCTATCTCTGCAATGTCCTCTCTCCTTATTGCCCTATTCTTGAAATTCTTGTTACTTTCAAAACATGTCACTGGTCAACTTCTGCATGAAGTCTTTTCAAACACACCAAAATGATAACCTTTTCCCCAACATGCCTTGTATAATACATCTTCCATATTCTTATATGCTATAAGTATATTATCCTCCAATTGAACAAAAGCTCCTTGACAGCAAAGAAATTTTTGTAGATTGATTGTTTGATACCTGAGTTCTCATCAAATCTACTAGATGAGAAACCCAAGGACCTATAAGTTTCCCTTATTTGTTTCTTTGTCTTTCTTCATTTTTCACTTAATATTGGTCTTTGGCTCTTTAGGACATATGTAAAAGAAATCTTATATGCTTGTGCAATCAAAATATTCCTGGGCTGTGGTGATTTTCTTCTTTTAAAATATAATATAAATGTGATGGTTCTCTCTGGGAGAAAGCAGGTTTCTCGGGGAGGTTTTCTGGAGACAGCCTTAGTTGCAATTGAAAGTAATAATCACCTCAAAACGCAGCTAAGTGATAAAAGTTCAGATCTTTTATTGCCTCCAGTATATCCTGGTTAGCTTAGAGGCCTATCTCTCTGCTTGGTTCCAAGAGCTCTTGCAGCTTTGTCCTTTGCTTCTGTCTCTGCTTTCTTCAGCCTCCAGAGCGAGCACCAAGTTGAATCTATCTTGCCTCTGAGAGAGGGCTTCTGGCTCTCAATCTCCTAGAGTGCTCCTCTCCGACCCCAGTCAATGTTCTGAAGCAAAACTCCTCACTCAGAGAGGGCTTCTGGCTGAACTCACTTCATGCTCCCTTCTCAATCTAAATTCAGCTCCATTCTCTTGACTGGGCTCACTGAAGCTCTATTTATGCTCCTTCAAAAATGCGAGAGAGAGGGATTATGGGTTTCTCCCATAGTGCTCTCTGACCCTAAGAGCTTCAAGGGAGGTGTGAATTCAGATATCTCATACTAAATCCTGAAATCTCCCAAATGTGTGAACTCCAATGAGTAAAGGTATGAACACAAGCCAATGCTTGTATCAATTAGTTCTGACTTAGTACCTTGTTTCAGGTTCTGGCCCCAAACATTTCTTTGTAAGATCAGATCAGTGATACTGAACCATGCTAAATAGATAATTATTGTCTCTATCAACTCTAATGACTTAACAATTTGTAAAGATTCCAACACTGGGCTTTGAGTCTGATAATTCAGGTTCAGTATGGAAGCCAACTTAGCACACATGAGTTGAACCTGAAATCATAAGTATTTAAAAGATTACTTCTTGGGAGATGTTCATCTGAATGCAAATTACTTTGGCTCAGAGCATTTCTTAGCTGGTGCCTCACAATTTGGATAACTGGCATGCTATCATTTCCATAACTCACTTAAAGAATAAAGTGCTAAAGATCATGAGCTAGTTGGGTGTAGTTAAAGATTTTAGGCTTTGTCCTACTTAGTTAATCCTTTAAGGCATTGCAGTAGCAATATATTAGCTTTAGCTCAACTTTACATCATGTGGTTCAAAGCATGCTTTCCTTACTAATAGATACCCTTTTAATATTTCCCATTTATGTTAGTGTCTTTGCAGAGCTCCAGTAGCAGTCAATGACAGCTGATGGAACTGCCAACTCAGCTTTGAGTAAGATTGGCAATGACATAATTAACATAGTTTTTAAAATTTCTAGGCTATTTTGATTTCTTTTCTCAGCTTAAGGAATATGGTAGGTTGTTTTGTTGATGATCAGCATCGATTTATGTGGCTCATTCATCTCTAGTATTTCTATTATTTTTTAAAAAAAAGGGTTCTTGGATCATAATAATGAATGCTTTTTTTTCTTTTCAGTCTATTTGTAGAGAGATTCAACTACTAAAATCTCAGGGGGAAAAGAAAGGCAAGAAATAAAAATGGTTCAAAAATAAAAAAGTAATCTCCTAGATCATATACTTTTTTGAAAGAGACTAAAAATACATTTGCTTTCAAATCCATTGGTCACTAAATTAGTCTACAGCTTTTACCAATTGCTTTTTTCTTTTTCTTTTTTTCTTTTTTCTTTTTCAGGGCTTTGCTTTTAAATTTTTAGGGAAGAGATAAAGGAGGGGTGAGAAAGAAGATGTGTCAGGGATGGGAAAAAGAAGAATAAATAAAAGGTAAGAGGGAAACCAGAAGGATAGAACTAAGGAATATTAGGAATTATTCAGTGATTAATAGTCTCAAAATCAATTGGAAAAAGGCTAAAAGGAAGGGATCTGAGAAGAGATGTGTGCTTGCATAATCATTACACACACACACACACACACACACACACACACACACACACACACAATGATCATAGCCATTATACTTAGTATTTTCAGTTTGAGATAACAATGCTTAATTACTTAGTGTCCTAGTATTGTAGACTAGTTGGTATTTAATGACTATTTATTCAATTACTGTGTGCTAGATACTAGGCATACAACAATAATGTGAAAATTGTCTTTCTCTCAAGGAGTTTATAGTCTACTGGTAGTATAAGCCATCATAATACTAATTTAAACATTGGTAGGAGAGATTAAATTACCTCATAGGAGCTATCTCAAGGTATATGAACTCAACGTTTCCTTAGAAAATTCTGGAAATTTTAGGGATGTGGTGGCTTAGAATTTGGGTATGTGAGATTGAAATCTCTGAGAGCTTTTGCCATGTGGTGACCCAGTAAACAACAGCTTGTAGCTTAATGGCTTCACTGGACCAACAGATGACATTAG
This sequence comes from Antechinus flavipes, assembly GCF_016432865.1. Taxonomy (NCBI): domain Eukaryota; kingdom Metazoa; phylum Chordata; class Mammalia; order Dasyuromorphia; family Dasyuridae; genus Antechinus; species Antechinus flavipes. The sequence continues at coordinate 117,946,738 of NC_067399.1, read as the reverse complement.
TGGTTTAATGGGTAAAGCAAGAAATAGCAATTGCAAAGGCAAAGAAGGGCTATAGTGTATTTGAATACCTAAGAATGTGATTTTTACCAAGTATATGTGTTCTTACTTCTGTGTACTCTCTGCTAATAGGCTTATACTACACATATGGTCTCTCCCCTTGTATTTCTTATATGTATTTCCTTTCTCATCATGGTGTGATAATTTGTGGAGTATATTCTTGTATTTATAATGGAGATGATTTTCCTTCTCATTTATTTTGTTGTACTGTTTAATTAAGTGTCATTGCTTTGAAATAATATGTACTATGGATGGTTTTGTAAAAAGTATTATCAATGCAGTATTAAATGTACTCAGAAACAGAAATTATTTTAGAAATTTCCCTTTTTCCCACTTTTTTCTTTTCTTTTCTTTTTTTCTTTTCTTTCTTTCTTTCTTTCTTTCTTTCTTTCTTTCTTTCTTTCTTTCTTTCTTTCTTCCTTCCTTCCTTCCTTCCTTCCTTCCTTCCTTCCTTCCTTCCTTCCTTCCTTTCTTTCTTTCTTTCTTTCTTTCTTTCTTTCTTTCTTTCTTTCTTTCTTTCTTTCTTTCTTTCTTTCTTTCTTTCTTTCTTTCTTTCTTCTTCTTTCTTTCTTCTTCCTTCCTTCCTTCCTTTCTTTCTTTCTTTCTTTCTTTCTTTCTTTCTTTTCTTCTTTCTTTCTTTCTTTCTTTCTTCTTTCTTTCTTTCTTTCTTTCTTTCTTTCTTTCTTTCTTCTTTCTTTCTTTCTTTCTTTCTTCTTTCTTTCTTTCTTTTTTTCTTCCTTTCTGATAAGTGAAGCTTTCAGATAGTGAAGCTATCTGGATGATGAAATAATTAAAATTTGTATTTCTTTTCTGTTTTGAGTGTTTCTTTTTCAGTACTTTCCAAGACAAGTTGCCTGACTGGTAAAATTGGAAGAAATGTGGTTTTAAATGACAAGGGTGTCTCAGTGGGCAGCACTGATGAATTCTTTAATTTGGGTATCGTTGATCATGAACTGTGAAGTTAATCTTGAGATGTGAGATAGATCAGAGCATACATTAATAAGTGCATTTGTGCTTGACCTATAAAATGAATGATCAACATGTCCCATAGGGCCATGAAATTGTCAAGTTCACAGTAGAACCATCACTATCACAAGGCAATTTTAAATAACTAGTTTTACATTTTCATCATAAGAAAAAATTGTGAATACCTTTTCTAATGGAAACCAAGTGCTCTGAGTCTGTTAGGACAGACTTTTGGCAGTTATTAAAGTTTTCTTCTTAAAGTTAAATTTTGTTTCCCCCCTTTAATCCTCTATCTGTTTTCTGAGGGAAATAGCTGCAATTACTTCTTTGGAAACTTTTAACTTATCAAAATAATAACAATAACTATAATAATGAGAATACCTTAAATTTATTTTGAGTTTTATCATTATAAAGCACTTTACAATCATTGTCTTGTTTGAATTTCATAAGAACTCTGTAAAATGGGTATCATAAACTCCAGTTGCTTCACTCTATTTAGACTCTGTGGGATTGATTTTACTCCAAGGTGTATATCATTTTCACCCCAGTATACAGTCTCCTATTGGTGACAATCAGATCCTTAAAAGATGTTTCTTTCATTAATTTTTATGCAGATAAAATGATCTAAAACAATTCCCAAAGACTATCCATATCTAGACAAAGAATTATGGAGTCTTATAGCAGATCAATTTTCACTTATTTTTTTCTTGTGTTTTTTTTTTTCCTTTTGTTGTGATTCTTCTTTCACAAAATGACTAATGGGGAAATAATTTTAATATGATTATACATGTGTAATCTATATCAGACTGCTTGCCATGTTGAGGAAGAAAGGAGAAAAAGATGGAAATCAAAATTTTATAAAGGGAAATGTTGAAAACTGTCTTTACTTATAATTGGAAAAAATAAAATACTATTAATTGAGGGGGAAAAAACAAACAAAAAAAAATCTTTTCTATGCAGACAGTTGAAACTATCATTTTCATGGCAGAATGAAGAGCTCCACCAGATATCTACTTAATTGAAGTCTTCCATGACTATGATGTTGTACCATGCTTCAGGTTTATTATGTACTTCCAAAAGTTTTGATTTGTTCTTTCTGTTCACATGCTACAGAATTTGTTTCTATTTCTCCTTCTTTCAAAGTCTCTTCCTTTCTCTCTTTCTTTCTTCATTTCCCCATCTCTGCTACCCATGTTCATCTTTATCCAAAGGCTTTCTATTATGTTTTCTTCTACTGGTTCCTGGATTTTATTACATGCATCTCTCTCTCTCCTTGTCTCTCTCTCTCTTGGTTTCTCTCTGTCTCCATCTCTGTCTCTGTCTCTCTCTCTGTCTCTGTCTCTGTCTCTGTCTCTCTCCATCTCTCTCTTCATCTCTCTCTCTCTCTCTCTCTCTGTCTCTTTTTTTCTGTCTCTCTATACCTATATCTATACATATACCTGTATCTATATTTATATCTACATACAATGCTATTCTGCATTTACCCTTCACCATAAATGCTCCTTTACTTATTCTATTTCTTTTGTATATATTTTACATTTCCAGAGCCAAATTCTTTGATCTGAGTAATATCTATTAAGAAGAATTTTTTTCCTTCATTAGGATCACATAAGTTTTTAATCTACATTTTGTACATTTGAGTATAGATATCTTAGATTTTTTTTTTTTGGGGTCTAATTTCTTGAATTATATTTTCCCTCTTGTGAATTTCTGGGTATCTCTATTCATTTTATTTCTGCATTGTACTACATTTTGTGGTTTCTAGCCTGATAGATATGCATAGTCCTCCTAGTTTAAAGCCCTATTGATAAGATATGCAAGGTCTTTCCTGATTCCTCCAATTATTACTGTTATCTCTTATCAGTCTCTTCTTGGTGAATTCCATCTTTTAACCAGAATCTATCATCACTATATTTTAAACTGTGGTCATAATTCAAATTCTATCACAGGTTTCATTTTTTGAACTTGGGTTTAACTTTATAAATATTTATTTTCCCTCCTTCTATACTTGTTGAAAGTGAGAACCTCAATTTGTTGTTCTTCTTGCTAGTGGCTACCCTAGAAAATGATTATGGAAAACTACTTTCAGACATCTTAAATTCTGGAGCTCTTATTCTCTTTACCTCTAGTATACCTTTTCACTTTGCTAGCTCCTTGATAACTAAATTTAATTTAATTCAGTTCAAGAGACATTTAATAAGTATCTAATATATGAAAAGCACCATAATAGATGCTAGACATACAGGTAAAAAAGAAAAAAAAAGTTGCTGCCTTCAAGGAGGTTGCATTGTAGAAAAAGAAAGGTAAATAAAAAAGTACATACAAAGTTATGCAAATAAATATTAGGAGGAAGAGACTCATAACATTTGGGAGAATCAAGAAAAGCCATGTGGCTCAAAGGTTTTGCTCTGAAAGAAGCAAATGATTCAAACCCTCCCCCACTCTGCTCCCTCCCACCAGAGAATATGAGGAGGAAATGCCTTATGAGTAGAGGGAACAACTTTTTCAAAGGCATAGAGACAGATGAGAAACAAATTTGACTGAAATAGAAAATAAAAGAAGAAAAATAAATGAAGAATGAAAAACTTTGGAAATAATTTGGAATTTGTAGATGAGAACTAGACTATGGAGGCCATTTAATGTTAGGTTGAATCATCTGTATTTCTCAGAATCTAGAAGGACATTTGTGCTTTAATCAGATTCATGTTTTAGGAATATTAATTTGGAAACTGTAGTGGGTGGATTGAAGAGGGGGCAAGATTTGCTATATGGAGGCCAAAAAAAAGGCTTTTGCAAAAGTTCAGACAAGATATGATGATCCATGACAGATGCTGTGTCAGTAGAAGGAAGGACCATTTGAGAGAAATGTTTTGGGGATAGAATTGACAAGGTGCAGCAACAGATAGAAAATGGAGGGCCAGGGAGAAGGAATAATCAGGGGTGATTCTAAGATTGCTGTATTTAGGTATTTAAAAGTAAAGAGGTTTGGCTCCCCTTGATTCCTAGTCAGGGAGCCAAATGATGAGGTTTGGAGCAGGGCAGGGAGTTGTGGGAACCCCTTTCTGGCAGCATAGGTCCTTCATAAATGAATTTGCAAACCTGAAAAGTTAAATTGGCAAAAGAAGTTTATTATTGGCATTGGAAAGTGAGCCTTTTGCTATAAAAACTGAATTTCTTGCCACCAAGAGAATGTCTTTCAGCAGGCAGAGAGTTGCAGCTTATGCCAATGGGAGAGAAAGGTTCCTTGGCATGGCATGTTAGGTCCTCTGCAAGGAATGAATCCCAAGTTGCCTCTTTTTATAATTGAAACCTTGGCTAGAAGCTGGGGGCAGCTCTTGGTGGGGGCTGGGAGCAATTTGAGCTGGAATCAGAATATAAAATCTTGGAATTGAATAAGTGTCTCTGGGCTAAATTCCAATTCAGTAGAGTTAGATAGAAATGTCCAGCTTGGGCTAAGTAGGAGTGGTCCTGGACTCAATCAGTCCCACCCAGATAACAGAATGAAACCACTTTATCTTGATTCCCAGGGGTGGGTCTCTCAGGGGAGAGTTTAGCATTCCTCCCAAAGTCAAAGAAAGAGAAAGCGAAAGAGTTTTGGGGCTCCCTTCGTCAAAAGGATGGTGCTGTTCTCAATAGAAATAAGTAAACATGGTGGAGGGACAATTTGGGGAGGTGAATATAGTGAATTCTATTTTGAATAGGTTAATTTTGAGACATTTAAAGAAATTTATTGTTGAGCAGTCAGTTGGATCAGGAGAGAGATTAGGGCTGAATATATATCTATATCTATCTATATATATATATATATATGTCATTTGTATTGAGAGAATAATTGAATACATATAAACTAATGAACTTGTCAAGGGAAAAGATATTTAAAAAGCAGAGTTGATGTGAAGTGCAGAGTTTGGGGAATGAGGATGAGATAAAATTATTTTATGGTACTAATGAACCCAGAAGGAATTTTAAACAAGTAAAAGGAGTAAGAGAGAACAGTGTCATTTAGGAGATTTTCCAGGAAGAAAGCATGGTTTAATATTTAAAAACTTCAGAGAGATGAAATGGAATGAGAATTAAAAAAAAAAAAAAACTACAGAATTTAGCAGCTAAGAGATCATTAGTAACCATGAAGAGGGCTATTTCTTTTGAATGATGGAATTAGACACCAGATTTCAAGGAACTGAAAAGAGAGTAGTTAGAAAGGAAATGAGGGGAATGCATGTATGTATTTCCTTTCCACAGATTTGACTATGAATGGTAGAAGAGATATAGAATGGTAGTTTGAGGGAATATCAGAATCAAAATTTCAAATTATCCTACCACTTTATCTTTCCTTTTCCTATGTACTTCCTTCTCTTTTTGTCATTTTCTTCTTTATCCTCTTTTAGTCTTTCTATTTCAGATATAACTTCAGCCTTCCTCTGTGTGCTACTTTTTCAAAATTCTCCTCTTTAATTAAATGCTCCTAATTCTCTCTTCACTTAATTCAGCATATGTCTTTCTTACTATTTCCTTATTCATTAAAATCTTTAGCACACTTGTTTCTCCTTCTCAAACTCTGAGATATTGTGATTATATTCCCCCCTCACTTCTTAGCAGTATCCTTAAGTTTCATGACCTCTTTATTTTGCTCATGATTGTTTTTGTCATTTCAGTGAGCTTAGTGACTTACCAGAAAGAAAGTGACTTCTAATGCTATGGAAGAAATCTTCAAAGTTACAGTTAACTTGATAAACTATATATACAACAGGTGTTAAAAATATGATCAATTGTGATGGACTTGGCTCTTCTCAACAATGTGATATTCAAGGCAATTCCAATAGACTTGAGATGGAAAATGACAATCATATCTAGAGAGAGAACTATAGAGATTGAATATGGATCAAAGCATAATATAACACTTAAAAAAAATTTCTTGCTCTCCCTCCCTTTTGTCCTGATTTTTCTTGTGCAACATGATATATTTGGAAATATGTTTAAAAGAATTGCATACATTTAACCTTTATCAGATTGCTTGCTGTTTTGGAGAAGGGGGAAGCAAGGTGGAGAGGGAAAAAAATTTAGAACACAAGTTTTACAAAATGAATGTTGGAAATTATCTTTACATGTATTTGGAAAATAAAATAAATATAATCATGGAGGGCTGGTTTTTCAACACTAGTTCTAGGACGGAATTTCCAAAAGAAATGAACAAATTTTGTATAGCTATCCTCCTTATTCAGCTTTATTAAAAGAGAGTAGTACTTTTATTTGTTCCATTCATTTAGCAATAGTGACAAGATGGCTCTGGGACTTGAAGACATTATCTTATTGATTAAATAATGTGATGAAAAGGAAAGAATAATAAAGCACTGAAAGATTATTGCCAGAGACATTTTGCAAACAAAGCTGCTGAAAGGAGAGCAGTTGTGAAGCCATTGGTGCTAATGAGTAATTAGCAGGTGAATAAGAATTAAAATAAAGAATGCTGGTCAGAATTCAGGATAGTTGGTACAATTTGTTGGAGTGAAGAATCAAACATTTTGTTTCCCTGTAGAGCTCATTTTTTAATGTGGAAGTAATAAAAATAAGCATTTGAAGTTAGAGTGATATGGAATGATATATTTGAAATGGTACAAAAGAAAACTGTCTGATTTTATGGACAAGGAACCTGATTCTAATCATGGTACATGATCTTATACATAAAACAGTAAGGACTTTCAAATGATGTATTTGCATCAATACTTCATTATAGATTGTTTAAAAAAAAAGTCTACAACACTTGGTTAGGAGGGATCCATAAGGTGATGCCTGAAAAGAATATATGATTCTGGCATTTTTATGGTAAGAAAAAGAATCCTGTGTTCTAGTGGACAAGCCAAGGGCACAAATTGGGTATTTATCTAGTAGTCTATTGTATAATTAAAAAAAATAGTTGTTATAGGAAATCATTATTTATTGTAAGATTAAATACTAACATACTGAACCATGCTAAACTAAATAACTATTGTCTCTATCAATCCCACTGACTTAGCACCTTGTAAGAATCTGTTTCAAGTTCAGCGTTCTGGCCCATAACATCTCTCACTTTCTTTTGTTTTAGAACATAGGTGGTCATGACCTCCCTGACTTCTCAAGGAGGTGAGAACCCCAAAAAAGAGATGATTATAACTTCCCTGACTCCTGAACAAAGGAATGAAAAAGGAGGTGATCATGCCCTTCCTGATGTCTCAGGAAGGGAGATGAAAACACCAAAGGAAATGGAAATCAAATCAGATTAGCAGATTTCTAAGGGTCTCATTTGAAACAAGTATACATAGTATCAACATTGGAAGTATTATACATAATTACATAAATTACATAAGCACATAGTAACACAGGCTAGTAGTGATGTAACAAATAACATGAATCAACATGGAGAATTTTACATGTCTGTGAGTCCTAGAAATAGTCCAAAAGGAATCTATTGACCATTAGTTCATATTTCAGGAATCCAATAATTCCTGCAAGTTTTGAAATCCTGCAGTAGTCTTATCATGTATTAGGGAATCTAATGATTCATACAAGTTTTGAAGTTCTGCAACAGTCTTATCAATAATTTTTTATCTCAGGAAATCCAATGATTCCTGCTGGTTCTGAAGTTTTGTAACAGTTTCATTATCAGGCATGCTCTTTCAGTGTCAGATGTTTCTTAGGTCTTCTTCTATTTTGAGTTTTTTTTTCTTTTTTGGTCTCTCTACAGGTGCTTGTTGGCACCCATTTGATTCCTTCTTCATGTGTAGGATACAAGCAAACCCTTTCTCCCAGGCAGTTAACCTATTTAGTCCCTTCTATTTACCACTTTCTAAATCTCTCCTTATCACCTGGCAATTATATTGTTGCTGCTCGCACTGGACACTGCCCTTCTCTTGGGTTAAAAAGCCTATATTGTAATCCCTCTCTCCCATCTGATTGCTTTTTGGCAGATTGATCGTGTAATCCCTTTCTTCAGATTGCTTCTCTGCGGATTGATCATATCAGAGTCCTGAACTTCTAAAGACTCTCTGGGTATAACCTTGGCTGCCATCATGCCCCACATGGATTGTCTATTTGAGGTTTTGGAGCTGGGCTCTGCCTCTCATTTCCCTGGGTCAATCTACCTTCTGAGGCCCAGTGGAAACCTCGGTTGCATTTTGGACATAGGGTTTTAGGTCTTCTCTCACCCTGTCCTCTCACTCTATCTCTTTGCCTACACTGAGCTCTCAGATGTCCAACTTTTCCACACTGAAAGCATCAATGAGTTTTTCTGGAAGTCTCTTGCCAAGAAGGACCCTGTCTTCCCATGTTCATCATAGTCTGGGTATAATAAGTACTTGTGCCCATTGTGGCATAGCATCTTATGATCTCCTCTAAAGGAGTATCTTTTTGTAGTCCCCATATAATTCTTCTACAAACCTTATTAGCATTTTCCTTAGCCAGATATCTAGTCATTATTTCTGTAGCTGCATTTTCTTCAATGGTTCTTGTGACAGCTGTTTGCAAACATCCCACAAAATCAGCAAAAGGTTCATTGGGATCTTGCTCACTTTTTTGTGAAGGCTTTACCTCTATCTTTACCTGGAAGGGAGCCTCATGCTTTGATTGCAGCAGCAGCAGCAATTTGCTCATATGCTGCTATGGGGTAATTAATCTGTGCTAAAGCATCTGCATACTGACATTACCTGCTAGTTGGTCAAAGGTGATTTATATATTAACTCCAGTTTGCCTATTTTGTTGGGCTTGTATCCTGCATAATTCACTATACTATGAAAGCCACAACAAGTTTTGTCTAGGTTCTAAACATGTCCTTGCTATGGATTTCCAATCACTAGGGCTTAAAATTTCATAGGCCAAATTTTCTAGTATAATCTTAACATGAGACAATGTAGCCCTATAAAGAGTGCAACCCTTTTTCAAATCCTTAATTTTTTCCATATCTAAAGGAATGTATCTTCTCCACTGTTGACCTGAAGAGTCAAGCTCTTCAATCACAAGGTATGCATTTATTAAATCATATATATATATATATACTGTCCTTTTTTAGTCTTAATCAGTGACTTTTATAATCTTGTCACAGGCTGCTTCATAGGTGGTGCTGATTGTGTCACTGCCCCTCCCTCTCCTCCTTCTCCCTTCACCCATGAAGCGTTAATTGAGGGGGGAGGGTCATGAGATGGGGAATGCCCTAATGGCTCCTGCTGTGAAACATCACACTCCTTAATTTCATCAGAATTGTACTTAACTCCTTGTCTAATTTTTCATCATTTTCACCTAGTTTGTCTGTATCCTCCCCCTTCTGCTCTTTCTTATTTTTCTTATTCTAATACTTATATAATTTCCTAAAGCCAGTTGTATTAAGTTATATGTATAAAGTGTTTCTTTAGAAATTGAGTCAGGTCCATTATCATTGTAGTATTCACATAGTTGCTCTCCCACTAATTTCCACTCATCTGGATCTAATTCTTTATCCTTTGAGAACCAAGGAGATGTGTATTGTACTGTTTCTAAAAGTTCAATGATCTGCTCCCAAGTTATAATTAAACTTTTTTTTTCCTAAGTCTGACAATGCTCTCTACACATTTTCCTTGAATTGGAAAAGAAGATTGTTTTCTAAACATCTGTCCCATTTCAGCTGAAGCACTAATTTAGCTATTTACAATGTTTCCTTCTTGTACTCAGCCTAATTTCTGGGTCACAGATGAAGGTTCTTGGTCCCATGTTCAGGTGCCAAAATGAAATGTAATGTTTTTAGGTTCGGTTTTTCTTAGGGTCTCTGGAAGTAGTCTTCATTTCAGTTCAGTAATCACTACAAGAGTTGCCAGAGGTTAAATTCCAAATCTTTTATTATCTCTTTCAAAGTCTTGTCTCCTTTCCTGGGACCCTATTAGCTTTCTTAGAGTCCTTTTGGAGTCTTGGTTTCAGTGGAGAAACTAAGGAAGAGAGCCTGTCACCAAGGTGGTGTGAAATGGGATAAATGAATCTAAGTCTAAGGGTTTGTGCTTCAGCCTCCAGCCATCATAATGGTGGACAATGGAATAAATCTGTCTCAGCCTTTGTTGGCTGTTATATACTCCATTATCTTAGGTGTGAATCTTGTGGAACTATATTAAGTACTAAGTACATGTACTGAACTAGAGAACTGTTAAGCACCATTATAAACAACCGTTGTCTTTTATCAATTTCACTGACTTAACACCTTGTAAGAAGTTCAGAGTTCTGGCCCATAACAGAGGACATGCATGCAAATACATTTTGGGACTATGCATATCACAACATTAAGATGAGATACTTTACTTTTTTAATAAAAAAGAATTTCAAGATTTGTAAAATCTTAATTCATGCAACATAATGGAAATGCTATGTTCTTTAACAATTTGGTAATATGTAGAGAGAACTGAGTGTTTTTCCTGGAATTATTAGAAGTATATCTATATAATGCAACTCTTGTAATTATTTCAGTCTAAACAATGAATTCAATGAAGAGTTTTTGCCCAAGAACTTTTTGACTGAATTTCATTTTTTAAAGCTTAGTTATAAACTACTTGCTGGTAATAGTTTATCATGTTGTTTTCTATCTTCCACATTATATCATAGTTCTTAGCCCATAGTAATGAACTCAGTAAATAGTTGGGCAATTTAATTCATTTTAATTATTTTATATGGATATCAAGTCTAAAAAATTTTATATCCACAACAGTAGAGTGATGATCAAGTTCATATTTTATGGTCTGTTTGTACTTTAAATCCAAAATCCATTTATTCACCCAACAAATTGTACATTGAGTAATACCATTCATTATTTCAATTAATCTCTAAATATATCAAAGTACTCACAGTGTTGATGTTACTCTGTGAGGCATGCAAAATGAATAAGACATGGCTGCTACTCAAAGGGTTTATAGTCTAGTAATAAGTGCCACTGGGATGTGCAAAAGAAATGCAAAAGGAATTCAGAGTAGTAAGTAATCACTTATGTTAATAAGTTATATGTTAATCAGGAAGACTTCATGGAAGAGGTGGCATTTAAGTTATTACCTCATTAATGTATATTCAACAATGTATATTGTTGCAATATGGTTGCAAAGCACTGTGGGATAGTAAAGAGTGGTGGATTTGGAGTCAACATCCTATGTCTACATCCTACATCTGTAAAATCTGGGGCAAAGAATAATCTCTTTAGATTAGTTTCCATATTTATAAAATGACATTCCTAGACTAGCTAGTTTCTGATGTTCTTTTTATTCAAAATCTGTGATACAATCAATAATATGTATTCCTTTGACCTCAAGTATGTTATGATTTTATTGCTCATTGAAGATGAGCAAACAAACAATAACTTGTGGCAGAATGTAACAAGCACCATAATGATATTTATTTATTTATTTTTTTTTTTTTATAATAAATTTTATTTTATTTAATAATAACTTCGCATTGACAGAATCCATGCCAGGATAATTTCTACACGACACATAATGATATTTATAATATAATATTTGTAAGTATGATATTTCATGTGACTTCATAGGAAGAAGAGATAACATCTTATTAAAGGAATTGGAGAATCATGAAAAAAGTGGCATTTTCACTAGACCTTAAAGGATGGGTAGGATTTTGGATTTAGAGATGGAGGGGAGGCAAGGTAGCTTTTTAGGCAGATTAGGCAGACACCCATTTATAGATTGCACTTGCACATGGAGACAATGAAGAGGTAGCCTGAAGCAGTAGAAAGAGCACTGGCTTTGGAATCCAAGGACCTGAGTTTAAATCCTCCCTCCAATATTTTCTATCCATATGACCCTGGGCAATTCACTTAATGTCCCTGTATTTGAGTTCTCTTATCTGATAAATGAAGGAGTTAGATGAAAAAGTATCTGAACATCCTTGAGGTTCTAGATTTATAATACTATATTTGGAGAACAGCAAATAGTTCACTGAGACTAGAGAAGAGAATATGTGCACAGTAGAATTTTTAGCTATAGAAATGTAGAAGCGGGGGGAACCTCAATAGCGAGCCTTGAATGTCATATTAAGAGGTTTAGAAGTAATTTAAAAGATAAATAATGACAGTGAACATTTATGAATAGAAAGCGATGAGAATTATATTCAGTGAGCATTGATAGGCAAACACAATGTGATGCAAAGCATATTGTTAGACTTTGGATTAGGAAGACCTGGCTTCAGATCCTACCTCATATGCTTCCTAGCTATATGACACTGGGCAAATCACTTAATGCCTCTGTGCTTCAGTTCCCTTAAATGTGAAAAATGAAGAGGCAGGACTTGAAGATATCATAGATCTTTTCTAACTTCAAATTCCCAATTCAAATAAATAAATACAAAAAAATTCAATAAATTCCATTTCACATGTATTCTTGAATTTTTCAGAACATTTAATGTTGTTCCTAAGAGAGAGCTTAGGAAGGCTACAGGTCACAGTATCTGTCACATATTAGATGTTCTCATCAGTCTTTATTTCTATTTAAAGCTTGGTATGAATCATCATTGGCCTGCTGTTTTTTCTCTGATAGTATTGGTAATTCTGTCATCATTTTTACCCCACTCTTATTTTTGTTGCTTGGAATATTGCATTCATATCTGTCTCTAAGGATATTTTTATTCTTAAGCAGTAAGCATTTTCTTGGAAGCGACCTATTCTTTCAAGAACTCCCTTGATATTCTTATTAAGTTGCTACCTTAAAGAGGCCCTCATTCTATTTCCCAAAACTTTCCCAACAATCCTATTTTTGAGTTCTAGTAAACAATTATCACTATAAAAAGCTCCAAATCACTTTTAATTATTCAGAAAACATTTCTGTAGACTTTCAGTCTTTTTTTTTCTTCAAATGTTAAGTCCTTGATATTTTACTCTGAGAACTGCTAGTCCATCTTTGTTCTTCAAAAAAAAAAATCAATTATTTGTTATCATAATTGAGAAATATCTTAGGATGAAGTCACTGCAGAAATTCAATGACTTTCTCCTTGTAATCATAAGTCATAGATCCTGTGGAAAGGCATTCAGAAAGCTATATAGTTTAACCTATGGATGTTACAAGTGACAAACCAGGCAAAATTTGTTGATAGTTCTATAGACAATAAGCTTCATAGGTGGAATTGGAATACAGTCCTCTGATTTCAAAAAATAATGTTCTTTCCGTGTTTCCATTTTGTTTTCTCTTTCCTAAGTAGGTTATTCCTTGCCTGAGGGAGTCAGAATGAATATATTTATATTCATCATTTAAACCAAAGTTAACAGGTTGCTTCTGGTTTTATTCTGTTTCTTTTTAAATTTATTGTGTAGATATTATTTTTAGAAGTTGTAGAATAAACTAACTTTTGAAAAGTGATCTTTGCATCAGTGATAATATAGTTGTCTAATGTACCAGGGTTAAGACAAAAGTCTCCAATTTTTTATGTTATATCCTATACTATGTTTAATGTGTATTACTAGGAGAGAAATTCCAGAGTAATAACAGAAATATTCCTAGTTCAGTCTTTTTAAGGTAACGTCATTGAGCTCAGTACCTTAATTATAGTCATAGTTGCATAGTCACAAAAGTTCACATTTGGAAGGAATCTCAGACAATATTTAGTGTAACATATACCTGAAAAAAAAAGTCCCTATATAATATATCTAAGATTTCCTTTGAGATTACTTTCTGTAATTACCATGTATTCTGTATGTAGTTATTTGCATGTCTTTCCCTTTAGATTGTGAGTTTCTAAAGGACTATGATTTTGCCTTTTTGTTCTTGGTTTTTTTTTTTTTTTTTGGTAACTTCAGCACTTAGCATAGTGCCGACAATATAGAAAACAACTCAACAAATGCTTCTTTATAACTGTATAACTAGTCTTTGCTTGAAGATCTATAATGAGTAGGACCCCCTTACCTTCTGTGATAGCTCTTTCCACTTTGAGAGCACTCCAATTACTAGACAGTTTTTTCTTTAATCAAGATGAAATATGCCTCTTTTCACCTTCTACCCATTGGTACTACTTCTGCTCTTTGAAGGCCAGACTATTATTATTATGTTCCCATAGGAAATTCTTTTTCTTTGTTGGACACAATCTGAGGAATTCACACAAGGAAAAATTCAACTCTTACTTTACAAGAAAATGAGATTTTTAATCTTTTAACTTGGCTTATTTTCCTCTTATTTATTACATGTAAATACATTTATAAGAGGAATTGAAGGCATTGTCTTTGTTCATGTACTAATAAGTCTAATTATGCTAATTAATAAGACAGTTTAGCTGGGTTAAAATTAATATCACTGTTATCTTTCCAATACAGTAACTCTTCAGTAGTGCTACTAAATGTGTGCCTACTGTGGTCAAAGACACCGTGAAGTTATTTTATATTTTATTTTACTTATAAATTTCTATATTCTAAAATAAATGATTAAGGTATAAACATGAAACTCTTTAGTGCTAATTTTGAAAGAAAACTAAAAAAGTTTCATTATATTCTTAGGTCTAGTCTTCTCTTATTGTGATCCAAATAAATATTTTCTAGGGGGCAATACAGTTATAGTCAATTTAACAATACAAATTAATAAGAGAGAGAGAGAACAATGGTCTTAAAGAGTCCTTGTCAATAGACTAATGAAAAAATTCATCATAATTGAATATGGAGTTTTCCCTTACTTCTATCCCTAAAGGTAGAGTTACTTTCTAAATTATGTGGCTTTTGCTAGGATTTATATTTCCTAAGTTCTCTTATTTTTGTGACCAGTTCTCTTATTTTTGTGAGGAAATGATTGTTGAACAGTTTTTAACTAACCAAATTCAAATGTAATCTGATAAATATTTCTAGAAATATCTTCCCCTTTGACTAAGAAATATTAATTTTCACACAGGTTTGTCACCATTCTTCCTTTCTTTTTCTTCCTCTTTTTTCTTCTTACCTTTTTGTGGTATAATCAATATAGAAATGTCTTTGAGACAGTCAATATCATATTTACTCAACAATTACATCAAAAGGCTTCTTTTTAAATCTACAGTAGTTTACACAACATTTAGTTCAAAAGTAATAGCATACTGTCACAAGATCATCTATCTATTAATTGTACCAAAAAAGCTGAGAACTAGAAGAAGGAATAAGAAAAGATCATAAACGCAAGTAAAGATGAATACATTGTAGTCAAAAGAGAGGAAGTAGATTGCTGGATATTCTCAGATCACATTAGAAACTAGTTAAAATCTTGCAGAGATACTTCTCGAACATGCAGGCATAATGGCTGCATAAAAATGCAGGCTGAAATAAAGGCTGAAAAATAGTTATACACTAACGAATTAGTTTAATGTGACTAGAAATAGTTTACCTCTGGATAGAGGCTATGAAATGGCCAAGATTAAGGAGCTGAGTCCCAAGATTCTCTATGGGTGATGAATTTAACCTCAATCAAATACAGGTTGATAAATAAGTATTGGTCAAATGATTTTTTTTAAAATAAAAAGTAGAGGGGATTTTTGATAGCACTTCAGGACCAGATCACTGACACTAGATATTACATAGGTGCTATCCTTAAAGAGGCTGTATTTATTGATTAGTATAGCTTATATGAAAAGGAAAATGTTGAAATGGTGTAATGCCTTACTGTAAGTTACAAAAATTTAGCACCTGCCAAAAA
Organism: Antechinus flavipes; assembly: GCF_016432865.1. Lineage (NCBI taxonomy): Eukaryota > Metazoa > Chordata > Mammalia > Dasyuromorphia > Dasyuridae > Antechinus > Antechinus flavipes. Next base: position 117,931,088 of record NC_067399.1, on the reverse strand, counting down.
ATACCTTGCAAAACATAGCCTTAAGCCTAAAAATTATACACTAAGAGTTTGATATCTTTCGTAAATTAGTGGGCAACAAAATTATTTTGCTTTCAAATAATCTATCCAACAAACTACTGAAACTGGACCTTTATCACAAAATATAATTGTTTGGCCACAATGACTCAGTTACATCAATCCATAAAAATTTAAAATAACATTTGAAGTAGATTTCTCCATTCCCCAAACTCATAATATCCAAACTATTTGGGATGAAATGTTTTTAAAATATATAACCCAGGAGAATATGTCAAATCATGTCAGAAGAGAATGAGATACATCATCCCTTTTTTTTTTCTTGTCACTTACTGGAAATGTTTCAAAGTTGTTTTGATTGTTTTTGGAAGATGACCTTACAACCTAATATTCAGTCATCTCTCAATCGTATGTGATTATTGTGATCCATTTGGGGTTTTCTTAGTAAAGATACTGTAGTGATTTGCCATTTCCTTCTCCAGTTAATATCATAGATGAAGAAACTGAGGCAAGTGATTTGCTTAAGGTCACTTAGCTAGTAAACATCTGAGACTAGATTTAAACCCAAGAAGGTGAATCTTCTAGACTGTAGACTTGGCAGTCTATCCACTGTGCCACTCAGCTGCCCTACAATCTTATTTGTTGTTGTTGAATTGTTTTAATCATGTCCGACTCTCCATGACCCATTCTTGGCAAAGAATGGGTCATGGAGAGTCGGACATGATTAAAACAATTCAACAACAACAAATAAATGTATATAATTAAATAAAAGTATTATATCTTGGCAAAGATATAATACTTTTATTTAATTATATACGTTTAATATAAACTCAGATTAAACCAAGACATCAAGAGAAAAACATTGACCAGATAACCAAGTCATGTAGATTAATTTAAAAAATTAGTGGGCTTCATGAAAACAATTTAGATTTGAGTCATAAGCACCAGAAAATACAAATGGGCTGCCTTTAGGTAATCCACACTTATCAAGTACCACAGAATATGAAAAGAAAAAATGAGAAATGTAGCATAGTAATATAATACTTTATCAAAAATGATAGCAAAGTGAAGAATAATAATGAAAACAATCAACATAATTTACACATATAGATTAACTGTTTTTCATATAAAGTATTCTCAAGGGCAAGGAGGACCCAGGTACTGTGAGAGATTCTAGGATGAAATAGGAATAGAACAATACAGGAAGTCTAGAAGGTCAAATACAGTTTCCTCATTTGCATTATTAGGAGGTTGGATTGGATGAATTCTAAGGGCCTTTTGGGGTATGAAAAGGAATGAAAAGGAAAATAAGACTCAGAAAAGTTAAGTGCTTTGTTCAAGGCCACTGGCTGATAACAGATCTTCTTACTTTAAAATCTAAATATCATTAAGAAGTCAAAATAAGATTAAAAATCAGCTTCAGGTAATGCTTCAGTGTATCTGTTGTCCCATTGATATGTTTGATATGGGTATATATACACCAGCACAGATCATCACCATCTAAGCCTTTTTATCTGGTATGGTTTTTATTCCTATTTTTTCATAAGTATGTTGGAATCCTTACTAACTGCTAACTAATTAGAGTTGATCTAATCTTACAAGAAGATTTTGGCCAGAACCTGAAACAAGGTACTAAGTAGAACTAATTAATACAAGGCTTGTGTTCACACCTTTACTCATTGGAGTTCAATGAGTTCACACATCCCTTGAAGCTCTTTGGGCCAGAGAGCACTATGGGAGAAAACCCATAATCACTCTCTCTCGTATCCCACAATTCCTCCCTCTTGTATAAAAGAAACAGACACAGAGCACTTTGAGAGATTTCACCGGAATGACGTGAAGAGTGGAGCTGGCTGGAGGCTGAAGAAAGCAGAGGCAGAGGCTGAAGGACAAAAACCTTTGGATTTGGCGACATTCGGAGAGATCTCTTGGAACCAAGCAGAGAGATAGGCCTCTAAGCTAACCGGGCTATATTGGAGATAATAAAAGATCTGAACTTTTATCACCTGGCTACGTTTTGAGAAGAAAAAGCTCACCACATTTTGGCGCCCGAACAGGGACCGATTCAGATCCATCTGAACTAGATCACAACAAAGTCTACCAAGGAGGTTCTCCCAGGGTGTTGGAAGCTTCACATGAGGTTCTTTTAATATTTTGAGGATGCCAGTAAAATCATATAGTTTTTATCCCTCTATTATATCTCACTTTTGCTACAAATTTAATTTACTTTTCTAATCATAAATTTCACTGATGATGAATTTGATGCCATTTAGCACATTCATACAAGACATTTTGGTAATATCCTGAAACATGTTTATATCCATTATTCCTTACTCCATTATCTTTTAGGCCACTTGTGATTCTTTTGAAACATGGTTTATGACCCATATTCTTACAGTATCACCAGAAGAATAGTAATGTTGCAAAGATGGGCTTCTGGTAGTGTGCAGTTTGGAATAATTGAAAATGATATGTGCTTCCCTGAATTTGAACTAATGTGAACTTTTCTTTAACATATTCAATTCTATGTATAGCTCATTGACTGTAGTTCTGCCCAATGTATATTGATGAATGAACTTTTTTTTTATTTTATTTTTTTTAAATTTTTATTTAATAATTACTTTATATTGACACTCGTTTCTGTTCCAATTTTTTTTCCCTCCCTCCCTCCACCCCCTCCCCTAGATGGCAAGCAGTCCTTTATATGTTGGATATGTTGCAGTATATCCTAGATACAATATATGTTTGCAGAACCGAACAGTTCTCTTGTTACATAGGGAGAATTGGATTCAGAAGGTATAAATAACCCGGGAAGAAAAACAAAAATGCAGATAGTTCACATTCGTTTCCCAGTGTTCTTTCTTTGGGTGTAGCTGCTTTTGTCCGTCATTTATCAATTGAAACTCAGATCTCTTTGTCAAAGAAATCCCCTTCCATCAAAATATGTCCTCATACAATATCGTTGTCGAAGTGTATAATGATCTCCTGGTTCTGCTCATTTCACTTAGCATCAGTTCATGTAAGTCTCGCCAGTCCTCTCTGTATTCTTGATGAATGAACTTAATGAGCTACTTATTCAATAATCTGTGCAATATTTACTCTTCATCCACTTTATTTTTCTTTGTAGATGACTGGATAAATCTTTTTTTTTTTAAGGGAGCATAGATGTCACTTAAAAGTTTCCATAGTATTCTAGGATTTGATGTCATCAATATAGTGTCATAAAAGTTGACCTGAACAAAGTCAAATTGGAAGATGAGTCACAGAGACATATAATCATATAATTTTAATTTTTCAAGGAACCATAGTAGTCAGCTAGTTCAATCCATGTAATTAATCCCCAATTTGTAAAGCTTGATAAGTGGTTATCCAGGTTCTCCTTAATGACCTTCAGTGGGTAGTATTTATCACCTCATCTAAACTACTTGGATATAGAACAGCCCATTCCATATTCAGAGAACTGTTTTTTAGGATTTTTCCCCCCTGATATTAAGCTTAAGTTTCCTTATTTGAAACTTCCACACATTGCTCCTGGTTTAGACCTGTAGGGCCAAACAGAACAAGTCCAATTCTTCTTTCAAATGACAGCCCCTCAAATACCTGAATCCAATTATAAGATAAGATCTGGACCTTACTTCTCCAACATCCATTCATCCTAATCATAGATTCTATAGATGTCTATTTTTGCTGCCAAAAAATGCACAAAGTAAATTATCTGATTGAGAATATAAATATAGAAGATAAATTCATCAAATTGTCTAGTTTAAGGGATAACATTTAGTGTACTTATTCTATTATGTTTTATAACATTATGATAAACCAATATTTTTGTGTTTCTTTCTCATTGCTACCTCCACAACTCAGCACACATGAGTTTGCGGGTTGGGTCTCTGAGGAAGTGACTACTATTCCTATGGATTTCAAAAGGATATCTTTGAGCCATGGGCCTCTACAGTAATAGATCACAAATATCCAAGCATCTTTTGGTAAGACAATAAACTAAAAGCAAAGGCATATCATTAAGATGATATAGGAAGTTCAGTAAATGCAAAAAATCCCCCTTATAATTCTGAGAAAGAAGCAAGAAGAGAAGAGAAGGATGAGAAGAGGAGAGGGAGGGACATCTACATCCCTTCTCCAATATGTGAAAAGCAATTCCCTTTCAAAGACTAGATATTTCCTCCAAAGTTGACTTTTACCTGAAGGAATTGAAAACTATATCTGTGCTTTTTAAGGATGATCATGTAGCATGGTTAGTTTTTCCCCCCTTCAACCAATAACCATGTTCCTTTTCCAATTAAATCAGACATTTTTCTTTTCTTTTTTTTTTAATTTTTATTTAATAATTACTTTATATTGACAGAATCCATGCCAGGGTAATTTTTTTTACAACATTATCCCTTGCACTCATTTCTGTTCCGATTTTTCCCCTTCCTCCCTCCACCCCCTCCCCTAGATGGCAAGCAGTCCTATATATGTTGGATATGTTGCAGTATATCCTAGATACAATATATGTTTGCAGAACCAAACAGTTCTCTTGTTGCATAGGGAGAATTGGATTCAGAAGGTATAAATAACCCGGGAAGAAAAACAAAAATGCAGATAGTTCACATTCGTTTCTTAGTGTTCTTTCTTTGGGTGTAGCTGCTTCTGTCCGTCATTTATCAATTGAAACTCAGGTCTCTTTGTCAAAGAAATCCACTTCCATCAAAGTATGTCCTCATACAATATCGTTGTTGAAGTGTATAATGATCTCCTAGTTCTGCTCATTTCACTTAGCATCAGTTCATGTAAGTCTCGCCAGTCCTCTCTGTATTCATCCTGCTGGTCATTTCTTACAGAACAATAATATTCCATAACATTCATATAACACAATTTACCCAGCCATTCTCCAATTGATGGGCATCCATTCATTTTCCAGTTTCTAGCCACTACAAACAGGGCTGCTACAAACATTTTGGCACATACAGGTTCCTTTCCCTTCTTTAGTATTTCTTTGGGATATAAGCCCAATAGAAACACTGCTGGGTCAAAGGGTATGCACAATTTGATAACTTTTTGGGCATAATTCCAGATTGCTCTCCAGAATGGTTGGATTCGTTCACAACTCCACCAACAATGCATTAGTGTCCCAGTTTTCCCGCATCCCCTCCAACATTCATCATTATTTTTTCCTGTCATCTTAGCCAATCTGACAGGTGTGTAGTGGTATCTCAGAGTTGTCTTAATTTGCATTTCTCTGATCGATAATGATTTGGAACACTCTTTCATATGAGTGGTAATAGTTTCAATTTCATCCTCTGAAAATTGTCTGTTCATATCCTTTGACCATTTATCAATTGGAGAATGGCTTGATTTCTTATAAATTTGAGTCAGTTCTCTATATATTTTGGAAATGAGGCCTTTATGAGAACCTTTAACTGTGAAGATGTTTCCCCAGTTTATTGCTTCCCTTCTAATCTTATTTGCATTAGTTTTGTTTGTACAAAGGCTTTTTAATTTGAAGTAATAAAAATTTTCTATTTTGTGATCAGTAATGGTCTCTAGTTCATCTTTGGTCACAAATTTCTTTCTCCTCCACAAGTCTGAGAGATAAACTATCCTGTGTTCCTCTAATTTATTTATAATCTCGTTCTTTATGCCTAGGTCATGGACCCATTTTGATCTTATCTTGGTATATGGTGTTAAGTGTGGGTCCATGCCTAATTTCTGCCATACTAATTTCCAATTATCCCAGCAGTTTTTATCAAATAATGAATTCTTATCCCAGAAGTTAGGGTCTTTGGGTTTGTCAAACACTAGATTGCTATAATTGACTATTCTGTCTTGTGAGCCTAGCCTTTTCCACTGATCCACTAATCTATTTCTTAGCCAATACCAAATGGTTTTGGTGACTGCTGCTTTATAATATAATTTTAGATCAGGTACAGCTAGGCCACCTTCATTTGATTTTTTTTTTCATTAATTCCCTTGAGATTCTCGACTTTTTATTGTTCCATATGAATTTTGTTGTTATTTTTTCTAGATCATTAAAATATTTTTTTGGAAGTCTGATTGGTATAGCACTAAATAAATAGATTAGTTTAGGGAGTATTGTCTTCTTTATTATGTTCGCTCGGTGGATCCAAGAGCACTTAATATTTTTCCAATTATTTACGTCTGACTTTATTTGTGTGGAGACTTTTTTATAATTTTGCTCATATAATTCCTGACTTTCCTTTGGTAGATAGATTCCCAAATATTTTATGGTATCAACAGTTATTCTGAATGGAATTTCTCTTTGTATCTCTTGCTGTTGGGTTATGTTGGTGATGTATAAAAATGCTGAGGATTTATGGGGATTTATTTTGTAGCCAGCTACTTTGCTAAAATTATGAATTATTTCTAATAGCTTTTTAGTAGAATCTCTGGGGTTCTCTAGGTATACCATCATATCATCTGCAAAGAGTGATAGTTTGGTTTCCTCATTGCCTACTCTAATTCCTTTAATATCTTTCTCGACTCTTATTGCTGAGGCTAGTGTTTCTAATACGATATTAAATAATAATGGTGATAGTGGGCAACCTTGCTTCACTCCAGATCTTACTGGGAAAGGTTCCAGTTTTTCCCCATTGCATATGATGCTTACTGATGGTTTTAAATATATGCTCCTGACTATTTTAAGGAAAAGTCCATTTATTCCTATGCTCTCAAGTGTTTTTATTAGGAATGGATGTTGGATTTTATCAACTGCTTTTTCTGCATCTATTGAGATGATCATACAGTTTTTGTTTGTTTGGTTATTGATATAGTCAATTATGCTAATAGTTTTCCTAATATTGAACCAGCCCTGCATTCCTGGTATAAATCCTACTTGGTCATAATGTATTATCCTGGGGATGATTTTCTGTAATCTTTTTGCTAATATTTTATTTAGGATTTTAGCATCAATATTCATTAGGGAGATTGGTCTATAATTTTCTTTCTCTGTTTTCAGCCTACCTGGTTTAGGTATCAGTACCCTGTCTGTGTCATAAAAGGAGTTTGGTAGAACTCCTTCAATCCCTATTTTTTCAAATAGTTTATTTAGCATTGGAGTTAATTGTTCTTTAAATGTTTGGTAGAATTCACATGTAAATCCATCTGGTCCTGGGGATTTTTTCTTAGGGAGTTGATTGATAGTTTGTTCTATTTCTTTTTCTGAGATGGGACTGCTTAGGATATTTACTTCTTCCTCTGTTAGTTTGGGCAAGCTATATTTTTGCAGGTATTTTTCTATTTCATTTAAATTGTCGAATTTATTGGCATAAAGTTGGGCAAAGTAACTCCTAATTATTGCTCTAATTTCCTCTTCGTTAGTGGCGAGTTCTCCCTTTTCATTTTTAAGACTAACAATTTGATTTTCCTCTTTCCTTTTTTTAATCAGATTTACTAAGGGTTTGTCTATTTTGTTGGTTTTTTCATAGAACCAACTCTTAGTTTTATTAATTAATTCAATAGTTTTTTTACTTTCAATTTTATTGATCTCTCCTTTTATTTTTAGAATTTCAAGTTTAGTGTTTGACTGGGGGTTTTTAATTTGATCCTTTTCTAGCATTTTTAGTTGCAAGCCCAATTCATTGACCTTCTCTTTCTCTATTTTATACAAATAGGCCTCTAGAGATATGAAATTTCCCCTTATTACCGCTTTGGCTGCATCCCATACATTTTGGTATGATGTCTCATTATTATCGTTTTCTTGAGTGAAGTTATTAATTATGTCTATGATTTGCTGTTTCACCCAATCATTCTTTAGTATGAGATTATTTAGTTTCCAATTATTTTTTGGTCTACTTCCCCCTGGCTTTTTGTTGAATGTAATTTTCATTGCATTGTGGTCTGAAAAGGATGCATTTACTATTTCTGCCTTACTGCATTTGAGTTTGAGGTTTTTATGTCCTAATATATGGTCAATTTTTGTATAGGTTCCATGAACTGCTGAAAAGAAAGTGTATTCCTTTCTGTCTCCATTACATTTTCTCCAGAGATCTATCATATCTAACTTTTCTAGTATTCTATTTACCTCTTTGACTTCTTTCTTATTTATTTTGTGGTTTGATTTATCTAATTCTGAGAGTGCAAGGTTAAGATCTCCCACTATTATAGTTTTACTGTCTATTTCTTCTTGCAGCTCTCTTAATTTCTCTTTTAAGAATTTAGATGCTACCCCACTTGGTGCATATATGTTTAATATAGATAGTGCTTCATTATCCATGCTATCCTTTAGCAAGATATAGTGCCCTTCCTTATCTCTTTTAATTAGATCAATTTTTGCTTTAGCTTGATCTGAGATCAGGATGGCTACCCCTGCTTTTTTGACTTCACCTGAAGCATAGTAGATTTTGCTCCAACCTTTTACCTTTAACCTGCATGTATCTCCCCGCTTCAGTTATGTTTCCTGTAAACAACATATTGTAGGATTCTGGCTTTTAATCCATTCTGCTAACCGCTTCCTCTTTATGGGGGAGTTTACCCCGTTCACATTTATGATTAGAATGACCAATTCTGTATTACTTGCCATCTTGTTAACCCCGGTTTATGCTTTTCTCCCTTCTTTCCCCTTTCCCCCCTTCCCAGTATTAAGCTTGTGAGCACCACTTGCTTCTCACAGCCCTCCCTTTTTAGTATCCCTCCCCCCGCCTTAGAGTTCCTCCCCCTATCTTACCCCTTTCCCTCCCAGTTTCTGTATTCCCTTCCGCTTAGCTTATTCCTTCCCTTTTCACTTTTCCCTTCTCACTTTTCAATGAGGTGGGAGAAGTTTCACCATAGATTGAATATGTCTTAAGATTTTTCACTTAAAGCCAATTCTGAAGGCAGTAAGATACCCACTATATTCATCCCCCTCCATTCTTTCTCTCAGATATAATAGGTTTCCTATGCCTCTTCATGAGATGTACTACCCCCCACTTTACCCTTTTTCTGGTACAATGTCCTTTCCACATCAGTTTCTAGAACAAGGTATACATGTATTCTTTATACATCTTTATAGCTGAAATATAGTTCCCAAGATTAATCTTTACCTTTTTAGATTTCTCTTGAGTTCTATATTTGTAGATCAAACTTTTTGTTAAGTTCTGGCTTTTTCATCAGAAATAGATGAAATTCGCTTACTTCGTTGAATGTCCATCTTCTTCCCTGGAAAAAGATGCTCATTCTCGCTGGGTAAGTTATTTTTGGTTGCATACCAAGTTCCTTAGCCTTTCGGAATATCATATTCCAGGCCCTTCGATCTTTTAATGTGGATGCTGCCAGATCCTGGGTGATCCTTATTGTGGCTCCTTGATACTTGAATTGGGTTTTTCTAGCCGCTTGCAATATTTTTTCCTTCTTCTGAGAGTTCTGGCATTTGGCCACTATATTCCTTGGTGTTTTGATTTTAGGATCCCTTTCAGTGGGTGATCCATGAATCCTTTCAATGTTTATTTTTTCCTCTGTTCCTATGACTTCTGGGCAGTTCTCTTTGATAATTTCCTGGAAAATAGTGTCCAGGCTCTTTTTTTCATCATGTTTTTCTGGAAGTCCAATGATTCTCAGATTGTCTCTCCTGGATCTGTTTTCCAGGTCTGTTGTCTTCCCCAGAAGGTATTTCACATTCTTTTCCATTGTTTGATTTTTTTGGATTTGCTTGACTGATTCTTCTTGTCTCCTCGAGTCATTCAATTCCAATTGTTCAATTCTGATTTTCAGTGAAGTATTTTCTTCACTCACTTTTTAAAAATCTTTTTCTAATTGTCCTATTGAGTTTTTTTGTTCTGTGGAATTTTTTTCCATTTCGCCAATTTTGTTTTTTAGAGAGCTATTTTCTGTTTCCAGTTCACCAATCCTATTTTTCAAGGATTTTACTTCTTTATCCACTCTCTCTTTAACTGACTTCTCCAGGCTCTTTTGCCAAGCCTCCCTCTCCTTTTCCCAAGCTTCCCTCTCCTTTTGCCAAGCCTCCCTCTCCTTTTCCCAAGCTTCCCTTTCCTTTTGCCAAGCCTCACTCTCCTTTCCCCATTTTTCTTCTAGCTCCCTTGTGAGAGCCTTTTTAATTACTTCTATGAGATTCATCTGTGCTGAGGAACAGATGATCTCCTCCTTTGGGGATTCACCTGGGGACTGTTTTTAGTCTCCTCAGGATTTAGAGTCTGCTCTCTATCTGTGTAGAAGCTGTCAAGGGTTAAAGTCCTCTTCAGTTTCTTGCTCATTCTGTCTAATAATCAAAGACAAACTAGCAAAGAAAAAAAGAAAAAACTGGAGTCTTTCTTTGGGGGAGGGGCTGGGTGGTGTTACCGAGCTTCCTCTCCAGACTGCAGGGGGCAGCAGTGAGGCACTAGCCCGACTGTGCTGCGCCTGCGCTCTGAGATCCCAGAGCGTGCTGAGTCACTGGAGGGGGAGGGGCTGCCAGGTCCCGAGAGACTCCAGCTGTTTGGGGTTGTATTCTTCAGCCCCGGTGTTTTTAGCTTCTCTGCTGGGCTGCTGACTTGCTGCCGGAGCAAAGCATCCAGTCCTGTAGCGAAGCTCTCCCCGCAGAGACGGCTGCGATCACTCCCCATCCCCTCTCCCGTCTGCTCCTGTGCTCTCACTGCCACTGCCCTCAGCCTGCGCCCGATCTAAAACCGTCCCAGCCCTACAGTAAAGACAGACCTTTCTTGGCGAATCTCAAGGATGGCTTCTCTTGGTAACTATTTGTGGTTTTTTTTTTTCAGTCAAGCATTAATTCAGAGGCTTGTAATGAAATGGATAGTGAGAGAAAGCGTGGAGCTACACAGCTATGTGCCTCCTCTCCGCCAGCTTAACTGGAAGTCCAAATCAGACATTTTTCACACTTTATAGAGGAAGAGAGGAAGAAACATATTTTGATATTTAGTTTAACACCTCGATATATTCTTCTGACTTTTTTTGATTATATCCTTGTCTGGGGATTTGGTGAGGGATCAATCCTTTCCTCACCCATATTTTATGTTTTTTTTTATTTAGAATTTTTATCCCACCTTTCCCCAAAAAAGATTGAAGGCATTTCTAGATTATAAGAGATATTATAGATCCATTAATGCTTCATGAGATTCATGATTCAATAGCACTGTTATTCTCTCTATTGATATGGATTGAAATCCCTCCATTTCTATGAGCTAGAAAAGAAATAATCGCCATATGCTTAATATTCTGGAGGTAAGGCTCTCTCATTTTAGCTAGGTGAATTATCTCTTTATCACTGGGCTTATAATATAAGCATTTCCAGCTTAAGATCTGTCTGGAGTTATGTTCCCTCTGAGTTCCCAAGGTGATCCTCACACCATGATAAGGAATCAAATATAGAATAATGAAGGTGGATTATATTAATTTTTTAAAAAATTAGATAAAAAGTTGAGCAAAACAATACTCTGAATACTCACCGTGACAAGGTATACTAATTATGTCCAAGAAAAAGGAAGAGGTAATCTTTTAATGATCTTTATTGTTGATAACTGTCAATAAGCCTTATTCCTTTTTACTGTGTTAAAGCCTTCATTAAAGGCATTGCTTTCTAGATCCTTATCTTAATAAACTACCCAATCTTGTTCATAGATTTCTACTGAAGGCAGGTGAGTATAATGAGTCAGTAGAGACCCAGTTTTGAATTTTGCTCTTTAGATATGTCATTCCAGGCAAGTCATATGATTACTGCTCTAATACTCAATTTTATCCACTTTAAAATGGATATAATAATATCTGAAGTAGTTGTTCTTGAAAGTTGTATGAAATGTGAGAAGGAACTTGTGGCACTAATGCCAGTTATTATTATTATTGTTATTGTTATCTGAAAAATGGTGACACTAACCTTAGTGATTTTAGAGAGAACTTTGCCTTTCCTATGTTCTTTGTTTTATTTAATAATTTTCAACAATTAAATATTCAAAATGACTTAATGGTTAAGAAAGATTTTGCTTTTATACTATCTTATTGGTGCCTTCTTGTCATAGCATGAGAAATTCCATAGTAAGCAGCTTTGCATTAGCTGTAAATGGTCCAAACCTAGTTAGAATCATATCTTGTCTTATTGTTAACATTTTCTTTAACTTCAGATACCATGGGCAAGCATTAACCTATGGAATTCTGGCCTTTATCTCATTGATCTCTTGAAAATAATAGTGTTGTTTTAGAAATACGAGAATGGAAATGCAGAGAATGAAATGACCTCTAATTCACTTACGGGAAATTTGCTTTCTCTAACTTTTGCTTTTAATTGTTCTTTTCCCTCAATTTATTTTAAATGATAGTCATTTTACTCTGAAGAGAATTTGGAAGTATTACTAAACTAATCTCTATAGCATCTTTATGTAATACTATTATTGAATTATTGAATATTGTTGATATTATTGAATTATTATTGAATAATTATTCAATTTTACTTCTAGATAAACTAAGTTATAATGGTTAAACTTCTTATCTAATCTTCTCACATGGCTATACTAACACTAATTGACTTATCAAACCATGTCCAGGAAGCCCAACATTAATATAACCTCAACTTCCTATAGGGTCTCATCAGCCTAAGTATTCCACCTCATCATCACCATCACCCTCTTGCTACTCTGGAAGATAAGGCCATGAAATCCAAACCTCCATTTAAGGAGAGAACTCAGCTCAGGCATCCCCTTATTTCTCACTTGGTTGTACTATTTTGGGATTATTCTGACTGACTTCTTCAGCTTTCTCCTTCCCCCACCCCTTTTCAGCTTCCTTTTGTGTGTTTTCCTCCATTAGATTGTGAGCTTCTTAAGGGTAATACTTGTGTTTCTTTTTATATTTGTATCCCTAGAGCTCAGCACAGTGTCTGGTACATAATAGATACTTAATAAATGTTTATTGATTATTAAAAGAGGCTTGGCTCTCTATCACAAGATCCAATTTTTTTTAAAATATGAAGTTACCGAACCACAGAGTGAGATGGAAATAACATCAGCAAACAAGGCATCATCAAAAAAAAATAGATAGTGAATTTTATAAATTGTATATTCAGTGGGGCTTGAAACACTGTTAGCACAATGAATGATCTGGATCCTGAAGCTGAAAAAATCAATTTTATTTAAACTCCAACAAATAATCTCTCCCTTTCTCTCCTAAGGTAACAAATCACATTGACCCTCTCCTTAAAATAACAAGTATTTGGATAGAACTATTGTTTGGTTTCAGGTTTATTACCTTAGCAAGATGATGCACCATCCATTAAAAATGGGAGTATTAGGATTGTCTCTTCAAACTGGCACTCAAAGTGACTGAGGCTTCTTTAGCACTGATGCCAGCTTCATTATGGATGAGCACTCCTTTTTGCTATCAAAAGGTGAATAGAAAGGATCAGCAGCTACCCAAAAAGGATAAATGTATTATCCCATGGTCCCCCATTACTTACTCCAGAGAGCCTACATTACCATAGGAATAAATCGTTTGCTGTTTCTTTAAGGCCTCTGCTTTTATTTGATATTACTCACTTTAACTCCTTATTTGCTTTGTGGAGAGCTCTAGCATTTTCCAAGGAGAGGAAAAGAAATCAATTTTCCTTGGTTTCCCTGACACAAAACTCAGCAAACCGAGAGTACAATTCTTTCTCTTCATCCCCCCCCCCCATTTTTTTTTGTTTTAACTAAAACATCCATTTCTGTGCCACAACTGAATGAAACTGCTGAGTTGGCCAAGGCAGTAAATCGAACTGGTCCTTTTACCTCTAGAAAATATTAAAGCATCCTTCTGCCACTGAGCTGGCACACATTGCTGGCCCAAGTGCTACCATTGACAGGAAGGAACAAAAATACATTATCACTCCTTTGCTGCCCTTATTAACAGAAGGTTTCATTATGAACTATGCTATTCAGAAAACTGAAGCAAGAAAGGAAAGAGGTTAGATGGGAAAAAAGGACAAGGAAGTACTTAAAATTTTTTAAGAGACTCACTAAAATTTTGGAGACCCTCTAAGAGTAGGAAATGACTTGCATGCAAAACCAATTGTTTTGCTTTTGTTTTTTTAAAGAGGCAAGTTAAATAACCTTTCTATACTCTGCAGGTACAGATTGGAAAGCAACAGGCTTGGGCACTTCAAATGACTTCATCAAATCAATTCTAGTGGATTTGAAATCTGTCAAGACAAGATTTCCATCTGTCTTAACATAAAGATGTATATTTTATATCCAGGAAGGTCTCAAAGAGATCATTTTCTCTAGATTTTTTTTTCTTGCCAGCTTTGAGAATAAACCAAATTTTAGGGTGTCCCTCCTTTCCTTACTATACATTTTTAATTCTTAATTTTAAATAAGTTACTAATCTATAGCTGGAATTATAACAATAAAATGATCAAGGATAGAAGAACTTACAAAATTGTTCAATGTGCTTTACATATATTATTCTCATGGTTCCCAAACAAATAAAGGATATAAGGTATTATTGATTTTATAAATGAAGAGTTGAAATTGATGGTGAAATGATTGGTTTTAGGCCATAGCAAAAATTTCGGGATTGAAAAAGAGGTACTTCTAATCATGATATACCTCATTTCTTCCTCCATTTTTGCTTAAACAAACTGATTACATACAGTGTGATCTGACAACTAAAGATATGATCAGTTTTATCTGTATCTTCATAGTCTATTTACAATTCTGTTTCTATTGTGTGGCATACTGGATAAGCAGATCCCTGATGAATTCAAAGTCAATAAGTTAGTTCCTGGATCTGTAGCAGGCCCTTGTTAATAAGGTTACATCTTGCAGGTTAGTCATCCTTCTCATTTCTGTCTTCTACCCAGTCCACAATGAACTTTCTAATTCTGTTCCAGAATCACTCCCTCTTTGGCAACAGAGATCTAAAGTAAAATAAAAATTAAAAAATTAAACTTGAGATAGGTATGACTTTCCAAAAAAAAACTATATAAAAAATTCAAATAATATGAAGTTACTATTTTAGCATTCTTACAGATGTTATTTTCCCTACAAAAATTAAAGCACTTCTGTAAATTATTTTTAAAAAGGTTTATGCAATCATTCAGATAATCAGCCATCATTGCTGTGAAATTATATCAAACTATGTGTACTCTATCCTTGAACTTCTTTGTGTGGGCCCATTTTGTCAATCAGATAAAATTTCCGAGGCTCTTTCCTAGAGGCATGAGAGAGGCATAACTTGATCTTTCTGCACTGCAAAAGATTTTGTGCTACAAATCATTTTTCATAAAAGCTCTTTATTGTGTGTGCTGGGAGAACTCCAGACAGACTCTTTGTGAAAAAGAGCTTCAAGGTTGTTTTCTTTCCTTGGTTGCCTCAGATGAAATGAAAATTCCTTGTAATCCTGACAAACCAACAGAACATTAAAGGAAGAAGCAAAAACTGACACAGGGGAAATAAGCATCTTGACACATAAAGGTGTTATTCCTAATGAACAACCAAGCAATCAAAAAAATGGGGCCTGGGGTGGGGAACTGAAAACTCTGATCTGGAAACATTGAGTTTTATCTTGTTTTAAACTTAAAATGGATTTTGAATCTTTTGGAAGTCCCTGATTTTCACATAGAAAGTCAAGCACAAATATCCAAGGAGTCCATTTCCAATGCAAAATGCTTGCCAAACCAGCCCCTTTATTTCTTTTATCAGAGAGATCAGTGTTCCCAAACTAAGACTCAAACTAACAAGAAGAGACTTTGCTCTGAGAAAGCACTAGGTGGTGCCCCTTTTCTATCTCTGTGATAGAGCTTGATTTCCCAAGAGAGGTGCTCCTGGAAAACTCAGCAAGCCCCAGGCATAGACAGTGGGCTCTCCTTGTCTCTTAGGATGGCTCTGAGCATACCTGGAACTTTATTGCCTCTTTAGAATTTTATGAAGCTGTCCCATTTGTGCTAGGAAACAGCTAGAGTTTAGGGAAGAAGAAGAAGATAATAAGAACCAGGAGTGAGCTCCAAAGATTCTATGGTTCAAAAAAGGCAAAGTTAAATTTCTCTCTAAAAAAATAAAAAAGAGAAAACAAAATATCCAATTGAGTCTCTGTAAATCTGTATCTATGAAAATCTTCTTGTAATGTGTTTTCCAACATGAACTGCAGCTAGCTCATGAAGATAATTCAGTTAACAGGTTAATTTTATTATTTTGCTTCTACCATCCCTGTTCAAAATGCCTGAGAAAATGAAGCTTAAGCTTAAATTTCAGCTTCTTTCTAGCCTTAAATAATTCTTTGTAGTGTGGAGTATGGCAAATGCTAAGATTCTGCATGCCTTGACTTGGCCCTCAGTACCCCCTGTTTGAAGGTGGATTTATATACCATTGGGTTTATTTCTTTTTTTAAAAAAAAAATCTTGTTAGGCACGCTTAACAGATTGTTGCTTTGTGTGCTAGGAGCACAGATAACTGGTTAAAGGGATGTTTTCCAGGGTAGCTTTATCCCGGCACTATGCCCATCAGTTCTGATTTAGACAGTAGATCCATTTAGAAAGTTTTTGTTCTAGTAGAGGTCTAGTGACAGCAAGCGGAGATAATCGTGACATTGAAACAAATGAAGAGAAAAAAAGAACATATCTATCACTTTCTAATGAAAACATCTGAGCTGCCCGCCCATTCATTATCTAGTCCCTGAAATTTGGCTGGATTGAGGCCCTTTCTTGAATATGTTAATTTGAGTTGGAAGCTGTCAAGAAAAGTGTTTCTCCAAGTCCCTAAGCAAGCTCACCCAGCAAAACCCGAATTCTATTTCAATGGTTTAGAAGCAAGATTCCCAATTTGGGAAATTAAATCTATTACTTGCTTTAAAAATTCAAATGGGAAGAGAAGCTTTAATGTAAAACCGAAAGAATGATTCCCAGACTCAAGGTGCCCCGTCATATGTCACGACATGTGGCAGGTTGACTGCTCATTAATTCTATTTATATCAGTATGATAATCCACCCCACTGAGTACACATGTGTTAAAATATTCATAAATTATGTTTAATATGAGCGGATATACATTAAATGCCAAAAGAAGATCATTATTTAAGGGCAAAACTAGTCGACAATCAAACAAGCATACCCCATTTTACTGGAGTCCAGCATATTATATATTATCAAGCTCACATTAACTGCCTTTCATTTCAAGTTCATCATCACATGTGTTTATCTTTGATTTGTTAACTGTGTAAAAGACATAGCTTTTGCTAAAAGAAATAGATTTGAAAAATGCTGTTATTGCAAACTAATAAAACCGTAGTAGAAATAAAATATCAAAATTGAAGGGAACCTTTGTCATCCAAAAATTGTAAATGTATCATTAGACAAAGGTCTGAATCCTACCAAAGATGTAAATTCACTCAATTGTAGTTTTATGAAAATTATAGAACAAGGTAATAAATGAAGTGAATTGTTGATAAACTATGTTGCAACTTGGTGATTTTAAACTCATTACCATTATTTGAAGATTAATAATTACAGGATGTATAAATTTTAAAGATTTTTTAATTGTGAGAAATTCATGGCTTGAAATCGCTCATAGACTAAAGTTCACTTTGAAAGCAGAGAAAACTAAATCCAAATGGATTTTGGTGAGCTACTACATTTTGAATGTTTCAGGAGAAAGGTGAACATGTCTTAGATAAGCAGCTGGGGAACAATAAAGTTGAAAAGCTGGAATTCCTCATCTTACAAAATGAACCAAGTATGTTATTTTTATGGAAAATCTATTTAATGACTTACATAACCATAATCTGAAACTTATGCACTTTTTAGGATTATTAATTGAACAATGACTATGTGAAATGATAAGAATGGGTAAATATTAAACTAGAATATATACACACACACAAATACCACCCCACACAAATATAAACACACATGTGATTTCTGAAACATTTAAAGAATACAAGTATTAAACTTTCCAAACTTTGATCATCTTTGGAAATATATATTTTGTTGTTTTTCAAGAAGAAAAAATAAATGATGGAAAAAAAAACCCACAGTAGGAGACTTTGAAATCTCAGTCACTATTCATTTGCACTTTTTAAAGAGAGGGCTGCCCGAGCCAAGTAAAGAATAAATGGTTGTTTTGGAGAGACAGCCTTTCAGACTACAGAATGAAGCCAGGGTTCACGGTGGCAGTGAGCAAGCAAGCATAGCATCTTTATGCTTTCAAGAAAACTTTCTGAATTTTTGAATCAAAAATTGTCAAAAATTTTGGAAGCAACAGCAATTTATTCTTGTTGTTAGAATGTTAAACATAAATTATCATGGTTTTTTAGTCAGGAAAAAAGTAAACTATGTGGCCTTCTCCCTCCATTTTTTTTTATACACTTCTCTTGTTTCTGTCTTTTAGCACCACCCACCCATTTTATCATTTATTCTTTTATTCTTCTAATATTTAACTAGTATGACATTTCCACTGATCATTTCTTTAAAAATCCCGAGATATTGTTTTAAATACACATCTGTGCACATGCATGTGTGTGGACACACACGTGTGCAAGTGCACACACACACCCCCTCTCATTTAGCTCTCTGAAAAGTTTGATATGTACTTTCATGTAAATCTTGGCCTCAGTACAGAACTGCCGCACAATCATTTTCATCTGAGATTTGAACATATTGGAAGAACTAGAGCAGTGCTTTCTTTTATCCTGTCATTTTTTTTTCCCTTGGAAATGATGAGCATATGGCAACCACCCTCACTGGATTCTCAAACAACAGGAGGGACCTGATTTCGATTCCTACATCCTGTCATCAGTGACTCCCATGATATTTTGCTCTTGCAAGGCTAAAGATGTGATTCGCATTTGCCATAAGGACAGAGCTTAATGCGATGCCATTTTACCACAGGAGCCCTCCATCAGTTAATTAAACATGATATAAATCACCACATGTATTTGTAGAGTATGATGAATATGGCCAAGTCAAAGGAATGAAGAATCTTTGCCAGCCTATAAGAGTGTGAAGCCCCCATTGGAAGATTACCCCTTTGGAAACCCAATCTGCTGGGGTAGGCTTTGTTGCATTAATCCCTCAGACGGCTTTATGTAACTTGAAACCTGGAGCTGTCATCTTTAGCCAAAATTTCAGCCATAACTTCCTCAGCTTTCACCCAATCATTTAAATCAGCATTCACAATGCTTAACAAAGATCAAGCCTTTCAGCAGACCAGAGCGCTGCTTCTTACCACCTGGGACTCCAGTAACATGTTTAATAAATATTTCATTTTGTTTTAACATGAAGACTTCTCTCCCCCACCCTACTTTCCCTATCTTTTTCTTTCTTGGGGAACCAAGGGATACCCCCCAGCAGCACATTCCTTCACTGTAGGTCAGTTAGGTTTGGAGCCTTAATAAAAGAATTTTCTCCCTCTCTATCACCCTACTCACATGCTAGGGAGTCTTGTTAAACTAGAAAAGTGATAGAAACACAAGATAGGTGTTTTGGGAAGATCAAAGTCCCACCTCAAGACAGCTCTGTAGGAAACTGGAGTTCTCTTTGAAAAGTGCTCAGTTTACAAAGTAGAGAGGTATTAACCCCCAGGAAAAAAACCCAAAAAGGTCATGTTCAAATAATGTTTAAGTCTGATGGTAGTTAATATGGGATCTACTTCAGCCACTATTTGTGTATTATTCCTAATATCTATTCACAGCATACATATATAATAGCTCCAAAGGAACCATTATGCTCTGAAGACATACGCATAGGATGGATCCTTAATACCAAATACATTACCTACTCAGTAGGTATGTTTTAACCTTAATATCTTGGCTCAGGGGGAGGGGTGGGAAAATTGCCTCTAAATTTCTTTGGGGAAAAAAATAACCCTGCAGCTTGCCTGGGCCTTAGATGCTATCCCTCACTCAGTGGGAACACTAGAGACTTTATGTTTCACACAGGAGGAAGAACTAATGTTTCAAATTCTTGCCTGACTTTTGATATCCCTCTTTCCCCTATTCAAGGGGTATCAGCATTTGCCATTTCAGCCCACTTCAAGCCAAATAATGTTTAGGTTATGTTGACTCTGTAGTATAGTTATAAAAGTAGTGCATTCTAAAAAGATTCATATGTCTCCTATTAAATCTGTCAATGCAAAAATGTCATTTTTTTTGCTTATAGACATGGTTTAAGGGTTTTTTTTTTTTTTTTTGAGTGGAGGCATGGTATTATGTTCTATGATTTCACTGGGGTGGGGAATTCTTGATCAACAACTTGCCTGTAAGTTATATTTGAGTGTTGCTTGGAACAGTAAGAAGTTAAGTGACTTGCTTATGATCATATAACTAATACTTGTCAGATGCAGAATTTATACTTAGATCTTCCTGATACTAGGGCTAGTTCTCTAACCACTATACCATGCCAACTTCTGGTTTTAGAATAGTGTTGATTTATGTCAGGGAGGCATAACTCAGTCTGTGTGGTTATGATGATTTTTTGAGTGATGAATAATATCATTGCAGTGTTTTTATGGAAATAAAGAATAAAAAATGTTAAAGAGCCATAAAAATAAACTATTTTCTTTTTTTTCAATTGTAGATGTCATTTATTTTTATTATAGTTTTTTTTTTATTTACAAGATATATGCTTGTGTAATTTTTCAGCATTGTCCCTTGCAAAACTTTTTGTTTCAATTTTTCCCTTCCTTCCCCCCACCCCCTCCCCTAGATGGCAGGTAGACCAATACATGTTAAATATGTTAAAGTATATGTTAAGTACACTATATGTATACATATCCATACAATTATTTTGCTGCACAAGAATTGGACTTAGAAATAAGGTAAAATTAACCTGAGAAGGAAATAAAAAATGCAAGTGGACAAAAACAGAGGGAGTGGAAATGCTATATAGTGGTTCGCACTCATTTCCCAGAGTTCTTTTGCTGGTGTAGCTGGTTCTATTCATTATTGAACAAATGGAACTGATTGGTTCATCTCATAGTTGAAGAGAGCCACGTCCATCAGAATTGATCATCAATAGTGTTGTTGTTGAAGTATATAATGATCTCCTTCCTGGTCCTTCTCATTTCACTCAGCAACAGTTCATATAAGTCTCTCCAGGCCTTTCTAAAATAAACTATTTTCAATATTAAATGCAAAAGGCCAGAGAAATTACCTTCATTTTTTATTTATACTGTAAATATGATTTCTTTTTTGGACAGTTTTAATTTTATAAAAGTTTACCACAACAGAACTCAGTATCTTCAGTGATTCTCTGATTATTACTATCAGGGGAGGTATCATACAGGGAAACATAGGATAACGAAAGGTGAAAAAGGGTCACTGTCAAGGAGAATGTCTATCACAGAGTTCAGATTGAAGAAGGGCTCCCCATAGATGGTGATAGCCTCCAGATGCTCTTGTTTATAGATGACATTATGCTGACTGCAGAGCTTCATTGTGAAATTCACAATTACTCAAAAGAGTTTAAGCTAAGAGGAAAAATCAAATGGATGAAGAGTGACTGTTATCCAGAGTAAAATATGCACAATAGAATCAAAAGAGTAGGTCTATGTATATGCAGAGGTCCTCACATGTGTGCATAGAGATGTATTATATATATGCATATGTGTGTGTATTCTGTGTGTATGTATTTATATATACATGTGATATATCTCAAAGATATATATATATATATATATATACACATAAGTATTCACACACATATTTCTATCTAATTTTGAAATGCTGTATGGATATATAGATGGACAATGAACTGAATAGTATGAAGAGCTTAGACTAGATTATATTTGATCTAATCATTTTTGATGATAAAAAACTTATTTCTTGGACAACAATAATATTTTATTATAATATATGGCAACCATTCATAAAATACCATTGTAATCAAAGAAATTAAAATTATGGGTTCCCAAAAAGGCAAAGGAGAGACAAATGGTAGGTATTTCTGCTACAGAGATCAGGAAAAGATGTGATAAAAGATATCATTGAAAAGGTATATCTCAGAAAAGGATATGAGCATATAATGAGAATGGGAGATAGCACATGGGTGATTTTTGTATTACAGTGGTAGAGGATTTGGAAGAAGACACAGACAAAATAGTAGTGATAGTATTTATATGGAACTTTAATATTTGCAAAGCATTTTACAAATATTATCTCATTTGTTCTTCACAACAACCCTGGGAATATAAGTGCTATTATTATCCCTTTTATAGTTGAGGTAACTGAGGCACAGATTAAGCAACTTGCCTAGTATCACACTGCCAGGAAATATTTGAACTCAGATTTCTGACTCCAGGTCTGGTACTGTATTGAAAGTACCACCTAGTTTCCTACCTGCCTAAATTCCCATATAATAGTAGGCTTATATGGATTGTGATCTCAACCACTAGAATTACTAAGATCATGTCACTAACATAAACTGTCCATTAAAATTCTTAGCATACATTATTTCTGTGCTTCAGTTGGGGAAAACAAAACAAAACAGGGAAGTTACTGATAAGAAAGTTACTAAGGATGTTAATTATGATACCGAATTTTTGATATTTGAGACATTTATTGTGTAAGCTTAATTGAAGAATATACTGATTAAATAAGAAGCATAATTTTATTCCATGGAGTCCATTTCAAATGAAATGTTTAAATTAGATGGAAGAAACAGTAGACAGGGTAGCCAAGAGACTTGGATTCTAATGCTCACTACTTTATAGCTATAGATCCTACATTTGTCACTTTCCCTAAATAAGTCTTCATTTTCTCCTCTGGTAAGTAATATTTCTGACCTAAATTATTTCCAAAATGTATCCCTGTTCTAAAATTCTATCATTCTACTACTTGTATTATAACTACAGGTATTATAATATAATACTGCTTTAGGCTCATGTGTGAAGATCATTTTGCAGTGACATCAGAGTTTGACTTTTATTTCATTTAAACTATTATCATCCACTTGCAAATATATACATTAATATATGAAATAAAGTTATCTGTAGAAGTTGGATTTAGGTAGTAAATTCTACTTTCTAATCCATTTTCTTTTTTCTATGTGGCTGTATGAGTAAAGACACCTTACAAAAATACTATATTTCTCAAAAGTTATATGAATATAAATCATTTAGTATTGTTTGAAAGAATCTTATGACTAAAAGGATCAAAATGTAAATTCATTTATTTCTAAGTCATAGTTTCAAATTTCACTTAGGTTGAAATTTTTTTCAATCTTTTTTGTTGTTGTTGACAAGTATTGCTATCCAATTATTATCTAAATTGGGTACATTTACTTTTATCTGATTTAATCCAAGATTCTATATTTTGCCCATGGTGACCTCATCTCTAAAAGGGGCATAAAGATAAAGCCTAATATACTTACTTTATATTGTTACTCTGAGACTCAAGCACAATAATATATTTTAAATACTTTGCAAACTTTATATAAATGTCAGTTATAATTAAACATAAATTTATTATTACAACAAAAGAGATGAAACTTAAATTTTAAAAAAGAAATATAGAAGATAGAGGCAAGGCAGGCAATCAGTCTGAACATAATAAATTGTGGCACAGCTTTGTAAGGATAATGTCAAGAATGCAATAGTTTAAGTTGAGTTAACAACAAAATAATAATTTTAATAGCTAATATTCATATAGTCCTTACTATGTGCCCAGCATGGTGCTAAGAGCTATAGAATTATGTCATTTGATCCTGACAACAACATAGAGAGATAGAGTTGCAATTGTTAGCCCCATTTTACAGGTGAGGAAATTGAAGCATACAGAGTTTAAGTGACTTGCCCAGAGTCACCCAAATTAATAAGTGTTTGAGCCTGTATTTGAACTCAGGTCTTCCTGACACTAGGTCCAACGTGCTATATACTGCTCCAGTTATTTTAGATGTATTGGGAAAATGGCATAGTCAAAGGTAGTAGAAAAATAATAATAAATGAGAGAGAACAAGTAGAGCTGTTCAATTCCTATTTTGTTTCTCTTTTCTCTGCATAAGATAACAAGACACCATGCTCTGATGGAAAAAGTTTTGAAACTAGAATCAGAGGACTTGGGGTATAATTCCTTGCTGTTTCCCTTTTTTCCCTGGTGAAGAAAAATCAAACAATTACTGTCCCTTTTCTAGCGTTATCTTCATACTAGGACTATAGAATGTAAATGAGGACAAAATCTGAATTCAGACTGGTGAGAAACAATTTTTATGAATTTATGAATTGGGCATGCCATGTTAGCTCTTTCAAGCCTATGCGTCTTCATGTATAAAAGGACATATTCAGAATAAATGATCTCCAAGTCCTTTTCACCCTATTTCTGTGATTCCAGTAGATATTCCCTTGTGTATTTGAATTTGTGCAAGGTAGATTCCTTGGTCACTCAACTTGATAATGTAATCTAAAAGCCCAAGGGTGGATCATCAATGCTAAGATATGTTATATCAGAAAAATGTAGATTGTAGAATTGGTGAATTTTGGAAGATTTTCCAAGATTGCCTGGTTTTATTGGATTATTATAATTTATTTAGACAATTGTCTCAACTTTTTTGCTCAGGGAGAGAACAAGCAACAAAATGTTTCTTTGCCCTTGAAAACTTTGTAATCCACTCATACTAGACAGGACATTTCCTTTTTACATCACAGACCCACCCTATATGTTCTGAACAGTCCTTAGCTTATTGTGAACACTCAATAAATATTAATAATCATTCAGTCAATCAATCTGCCACCTTTCATAAGCGCTAAATTTTTTTCACAGTATAAAAACACAGTTGACATTTCATCAAAATGCAAGAATCTTTTTTGCGTAGTCATTTTATCTTTGATCTATCTGAGTATGTGTATATAAAAATGTGTATGCATACCGGAATTCTCTTTAAAGAGAGTCTGTTAATGTCAAAAAAGTGTTTATTCTGCCTCTTGACATTTTTCCTGTCTTTATTTTCTTCACTTTTCATAATCTTCCATTTTCTCTCCTATAAGTAGTGTTCCCATTGTCTTTGGAAGTAGTCAGTAGGCAATATGACTGCAGGATTCTGTGGGATTAAGACTCTATTAAAATGTTATTTCAGTGAAACTCCCAAAGCTTAGCTGTCACTGAAAAATACCTAGAGATAATTCCACCATCCCCTCTCACTCACAGGCTCACCTGTGTTTGCAGGTACATAAATACTCTCTATTCAATTGCTACATTTTTTTCCCTCTTTTCTCTTCTCTTTTCTCTTTTGCAAGATTCAACCAAATACTTATAGGATGCAGGATAGAACCATAGAGCTAGAAGAGATCTCAGAAGTCATTTAGTTAAATTCCTTCATTTTACAGATGAGGAAACTGAGTTACAAAGAGGTTAAATGACTTTCCCAGAGAAGTCTTGACAAGAGAATTTGAGCTCAGATCATACTGCATTAAAGTCCACTGTCCTATCTACTTTTTGTCTGCTTCTTCAATCCCGGTGGAAATATTCATTTTTTCCCTCCATATTTTTATTGTAATCTGAGTTTTGATCATAGGTTTTAGGAATACATCTGATTATAAATCCTTAGTACTCTAACGGGGCCATGATATCATTGGTTATAGAGTAAAGAACAATTTTTGAGAAGAATACAGTTCTTTCTTTTTGCTTCCAATTAATTTCATTATTTACTATGGGAAGTTAAAATGAAAATAACTTTTTTTTTGGTAAAGAGATGCATAGAAAAATATGCTCATATCTCTCTTGTTTTGTTCCATAATAAAATGCCATTTTTATTCATGTTAAAAACAATTGTGGCTTATATCATTAGTGGGATATATATTGGGGGTCTGAGTATTAATGATAGACAGTTACATTGAACTCTAACAACAGGATACACATGTAAGTCATGAAGATTTTTATATTTTAATGAACTGAGTTTAACAATGCCAGAGGTCATTTATAATACAATCAAGCAAATCAACATTTATCTGAAGCGTTTTCATTTCAAATACTATTCTTCAAACATCTATAATAAAAGCTAATAGTCTTAGGCTTGCAAGTCACTTTACATATATTATCATATTTGATCTTAACTGAAGCTGAGGGTTGTGAAGTTAACTATCCAATATCACAAAACTCATAAGTATCTGAGAGAGAATTTAAATTTTTGTCTGCAAGTTCAGAGTTCTATTCATTATACCAAGCTATCTTCTACATGCAAAGTATACTATATTAAGTATGGAATTAGAAAACCTAAAACAAATAGTTCTTGCATTCAATGAACTGTTACTAGTATTATATGGTAACTACACAAATGAGAAAACACAAAGTACATGCTAATAAATAAAAAAGTAATTTTGTGGTAGTGATGGTGATCTGTAGAAAGGAGTACTAACAACTAGGGGATGGAGGAACTGTTAGAAAAAGCCTGACATAGGATATAGCCCTTGAGCTGAATTTTGATAGGAGTTAAAGATTCTAGGAGTTGGAGATGAGGAGAGAGATTATATCAAGAATGGAAGAGAATCAGTTCAAAGACATATTGTGTAAAATAAGACTGTCTTGTATAGTATAGTCCCATGGGTGGGACTTTAATGAATCTCTTCTGGCCTGGAACAGATGAATAAGTATGTCCCAATTCATACTTATTTTAGTAAATTGGGGTAATATTTCCAAAGTGCTCAACTCTAGGAGAATCCCCTATTGTGGGGATGGAGATATTAATTTATTACTTACAACTATAGTTTCTCATTTATGCTATTATGCTAGTTATGCTTCTCATTTAAGCAAGTCAGCCAAGATGCAACTGTCAATTCCTAAACATAAAACATTTATTGCAGAAGGTGATGCCATGATAATCTTAATATAACAATCTACACATAAGTCTGTATCATAGAACATGTGTGGAGGACAGTGCATGCAAAGTTACGGCATATAAGTAGAGTAATTCATGTGTCCACAACAAATCACAAGTCTAGACTGTAATTCTTGACATCCTTTGTTTTTTGTAGAGTAGTTTGGATCATATCATAATTGATGAACCTACTCCTCTTTGGAACTTTATTTTTTTCTAGACTAAGATATATCTCTGTTATTCTTCTTCATTTTTAAAATCTCTGCCATTTTTGAACTCTTTTAGTTAATAGCAATCTTAAGGGAACTAAGTAGCACAGGTGATAGAGCACTGGACCTTGAGCCAGTAACATCTGATTTCATATTTAACCTTAGACAATATTAGCAATATAATCCTGGGTATGATAAACTCATTTTGTTCTCAACTGTAAAAATGGGGGTAAATAATAGCATCAACCTCATTGGGTTGTTGTGAAGATCAGAAGAGATGACATGTATAATGTATTGTGCAAACATTAGAGGGCTACACTATTGCCAGAATTAGTAGAATTGTTTTTCTTCAGTATAGGGACTTCTCAATGAAGAAAGTCCTGCCAATATTTCTGAAACTTATTGTCTTAGAGAATTACTTGAGGCACTAAGAATTGTGACTTTTGTTAAATTCCAGTATATGTCAGAGGTAGCAATTGAATTCATGTTTCCTTGATTCTGAAATTAGGTCTCTATCAAGTATTCCATGATTACATAGATACTTCATTTGTACTGGCACCTGCACATACATGCATACCAAATCTGCATGTATATGTACACATACTTAGATATGCCTTGTCTAAGAAATAAATATATGCATATATATGTATACCTATCTAATATATTCATACATATACACATATATGTAACATATATCTATTATATATTTACATATATATATATATAGTTTTGATATTATATAATATATGTCATTTTGAGGACTTTGTTTTCCTGACACATTAAAATTACCATGACTTCCTGTATATTTTTAGAAGCATAAAGGTCAAAATACTAAGTGAAGTTATTAAAAGATTTACAGATACATTTGTCATGTATTAAAATGACTTCCATTTGTTACTTAATTTTTAAAATTCATTTTACTTTTTTTGGAGATTATGGTGAATCTTCTGGGGGTTTGCTTCGTTTCTATTAGCTAGACTTTGTGGCTTGCACTATACCTTGTAATTTTCTCAGCACAATAAAATGTCGTTTTGAGCGCTGCTACCTAGATTTATATTGAAAATACTTGTGATACTTTTATATACAGTGAGTTTAATACTTGTATGTGAAAGCAAATTGATTGCAGGCAATTCTGTGCTTGAGTACCCTGGAGTAAAAGGAATTACTGTAGCAACCCTCGGGATCTCCTGTTCTTAGAAAGGGTGTCTGCACATTCAGATGACTACCAGAATGGGGGAAGAAGGAGGAATTGTTTAGTTCTGATCAGGAATTACATAAACACTTTTTAATTCAAGGAAATTATTTTTGAGGGGAAAAAGAAGCTCAAGAGACACTTATGTTTAATGTTTTTAATTTGGTAAAATGAGCTGCAGGAAAGTATGTCTACTTTGAAATGAGCATATGAATATCTTTTAAGGATGGATTAAATTCCCAAACTATGCAGTTTGGGGGATATGGAGCTTTGGAAGTGCTTGGATGGAGTAGTGGATAAAACACTGAGTGACTTTTCACCTCTGACAGCCTGGTCTCTAATGAAACAGATACAGTATACTTGAATGGCAGAGCAACCTAAAACTATTACCCCCACACTGTATCGATTCTCATTTACAGAATAAAAATGAGTATTCTCAGCCAAAGCTTGTGATAAAAATTATGAGCTCTTATGTATGTATGTGTGATTATAAATCCTTCTTTCCTTGATCTTCAAGTTCAATTCAATTTTATATAGATCTTTAAAATATTTGTTAAGTTTGTGCTAGACATATTTAGACATTCTAGGTATACAATAACCACAGTGGAAAAGAGCTCTTGCCCTCAATAAGTTTACAAGCTATAGAGGGATACAAAACAAATGGGTAAAGAAATGTGGGCTGATTATGTGATGATCAACTATGATAGACTTAGCTCTTCTCAGCAAAGCAGTAATTCAAAACAATTCTAATAGACTTGGGAGAGAAAATGTCCTCCACTTCCAGAGAGAAAACTATGGAAACTGAGTGTAAATTGAACCATATTATTTTCACTTTTTTTGGCTTAATTTTAATTCCCCCTTTATTATACTATTTCCTTTAAAACATGACTAATACAAAATATATTTAAAATGATTGTACACTTTTAGCCTATATCAGATTATTTGCTGTATTAAGGAAAGGGTAGGTAAGGGGGAGTTGGAAAAAAAATTTGGAACTAAAAATCTTACAAAAATGAATGTTGAAAACTACATTTACACTATTTATAGACATATAAAAATAAGTTCCAAATAATTATTAATCAGAGAAATGCAAATTAAGACAACTCTGAGATACCACTATACACCTGTCAGATTGGCTAGAATGACAGGGAAAGATAATGGGGAATGTTGGAGGGGATGTGGGAAAACAGGGACACTGATACATTGTTGGTGGAATTGTGAACACATCCAGCCATTCTGGAGAGCAATTTGTAACTATGCTCAAAAAGTTATCAAACTGTGCATACCCTTTGATCCAGCAGTGTTTCTAATGGGCTTATACATAACCCAAACAGATACTAAAAAAGGGAAAGGGACCTGTATGTGCCAAAATGTTTGTGGCAGCCCTGTTTGTAGTGGTTAGAAGCTGGAAAATGAATGGATGCCCATCAATTGGAGAATGGTTGAGTAAATTGTGGTATATGAATGTTATGGAATATTATTGTTCTGTAAGAAATGACCAACAGAATGAATACAGAGAGGACTGGCGAGACTTACATGAACTGATGCTAAGTGAAATGAGCAGAACCAGGAGATCATTATATACCTCAACAATGATACTGTTTGAGGATATATTCTGATGGAAGTGGATCTCTTCGATAAAGAGATCTAACTCAGTTTCAATTGATCAATGATGGACAGAAGCAGCTACACCCAAAGAAAGAACACTGGGAAATGAATATAAACTGCTGGCATTTTTGTTTTTCTTCCCGGGTTATTTATACCTTCTGAATCCAATTTTCCCTGTGCAACAAGAGAACTGTTCGGTTCTGCACACATATACTGTACCTAGGGTACACTGTGACATATTTAACATGTATAGGGCTGCTTGCCATCTGGGGGAGGGGGTGGAGGGGGGGGGAAATCAGAACAGAAGTGAGTGCAAGGGATAATGCTGTAAAAAATTACCCTGGCATGGGTTCTGTCAATAAAAAGTTATTAAAAAAAAAAAAGAAAACTACATTTACATGTAATTTCAAAAATAAAATACTATTTAATTTTTTTTAAATGTAAGCTAATCCAAGGTGTAAGACTTTCTTAATGCTTCTTATAGGAAATGACAGTTGAACTGTGCTTTGGAACAAACTAACAAATTAAAAGGGAGTATAGGTAAGGGGAAGAGGTTTAGAAACCAAGGCACAGCCTGTTCAAAGACAGAGAGTTAGGAGAAGCAATGGCCAGGGTGCTGAATGCCAATAGATCAGTCTGATTACTATACAGAATGTGAGGAAGAGAATAATGTGAATCAAGTCTGGAATGGTAGGTTAGATCTAGGAGTCATGTGCTTCAAATGATGACCTGAAGGGTTTTTATTTTATCCTAGAAGTAGCAACTCAAGAAATTGTTAATGTTATTTTATTTAATAAGAAATGTTAAATTATTTTAAAAAACACAAAAAGTTTTGTTTTCACTGGAAATAAAACAACAATATTTCACTTTTGATTTGCAAAAGTATACTGGCCACATACCTTTTACACCACATACCAACATGCAAAAGTAAAATTCTGAGTGTATACTGATGTAGGCTGGCAGCCTTTGTGGGATCAAAGATTGGTTTAAGAAGGAACCTTATGAGGTTGCTCAGGCTGGAATCCATCTGAGATGGGGCCATAAAACTCTTGATTGATTATGAATAAATCACTTTCTCTTTTAGGCCTTTAGTTTCCTCATCTGTAAAACAAGAATAGGAATACTATGAGACAGTATGGCATAGATAGTACAGCAGAGATTGAAAGCTGTCTTGGAAATAAGACAACTCAAGCTTAATTCCAACAACTAATGGGTACTAGCTAGGTGACCCTGAGCAAGTCACTGAATTTCTTAGTGCCCTAGACAACTCTCTAAGACATTATGTGAAGAATGAATGGCTTGCTCAGTATCAGTCTTTCTAAGTTAGGGATTCCCAATGCAAATGATAACAGGATTCCTTTCCCCACCCCACTACATACATATGCTTATACCTATATAAACATATTTACACACACACACACACACACACACACACACACAATACATTTACACATATACTTTTTCATAATAACCTTATGAGGTGGGTAAGGATTCTTTCTATATTGGAAAGCACTATAGAAACATGTTTTTATTACTACTATTAATAATGAATGTTCCTCCACAATTTGTAGGGTTAGACTAATCTCACAGCAGCCACTGTTGCCCATTGAGATGAATTGTAACTAATAAAAAGGATGATATTGAATAGTAATGACTAATTCTCAAGATTAAATTCAAATATTTGATGTAGAAATTTGGAAGAATATAAAAAATAGGATCTCTCCTCTTCCCTGTCTTCCCCCAAGCCCAAACTTTAGGAAATGAGAAGTATAGATATAGGCAATAACAATCAAACCAAGCAGAGTTTTTTGGGCTCATTCATAAGGGTAATATTGTACCCCTCCCCTTTTACAACTCAGCCATTTCAAATGTCAAAATTATACTATATAATATACATTTGCCATGGAGTATAGATTCAGACCTCAGAAGGTAATGATTCAAATGGAGAGAATGACAATACAATGTTCCAGTGGAGTTAAATGTTTTTTCACTTGAGTCTGACTTTGAATAAGTTGCTTGTGCTTTTATAAAATGGAGGTGCTATTTGCTTCTTGTCTCCTGTAGCAAGTGGTCAACAGGCTTATAAAAAATCAGGATTGTTGAAGGTATCAGATGAAAGGTTTATACTATATAAATATGGTCCAAAGTGTGGAATGGAAATGCTTTGTAGATGCTTTTGCTTTTAGAGATCAATTAGTTATTCTTGACCTTTTAATAAATGAAAAAGTTGAATCTGGAAAAGAGTATGTCTTAACCAAGGTTACAAAGCTAATTAACAAATGCCTTAATTAAGGCTGAGGCCCTCCTCACAGAGTCCTTCTCTCCCTCTAAGACATTTTTGAAACACTATCACATCTATATGAAAACCTCTCTTATCCCCTCCATTATAGATAGATCCTTTGTATCTATATTTTTATACTGATTTTACACACACACACACACACTCTCTCTCTCTGTCTCTCTGTCTCTCTCTCTCTCTCTCTCTCTCTCTCTCTCTCTCTCTCTCTCTCTCTCTTTTCTGTATTTAATGTAAACTCTTAGTGAGTAAGGATTGTTTAATTTATTGTATTTGAATTCCCAGTGCATAGCCTAGTGCTTGGCACATAGTGGACACTTATTAAATGTTATCAAATGATTGACTGAAAAATTTCTTGATTCCTAGTGTGACATTCTTGCTACCATGCAGTTCTATTTCCTAAATCTCTTAGTTACTTCATAGATTTAGTCCCATGATTTCTTAGTATGACACCATTGTGAGTCTGATGGCATATTCCATTTATTGATGAGTCTGAGATCCTCAGACTCCTTCTATAGTTTCTAGTAGCAATGATCATGGCTTAACAGTTTCTTAATCAATATATTATTTGAGAATCAGCTGTAAAAGTTATGAAATTAAATGTTGACTTTCAGCTCAGTGTCTATCACTTATGAATCCACTGTAAAATTTTTTTAACCATTACATATATTTAATCACAACATTCATCCAACAAGTTTTTATTTTCTGTCCTAGGTGTTGATGATTATAAGATTCTTTTGAAATGACATAGGCCCTGTCCTTGAGGAATCTATATTTTATTAATAGGTTAAGCTAACTTTCAAAAAATGGGATTATTAT
Organism: Antechinus flavipes; assembly: GCF_016432865.1. Lineage (NCBI taxonomy): Eukaryota > Metazoa > Chordata > Mammalia > Dasyuromorphia > Dasyuridae > Antechinus > Antechinus flavipes. The sequence goes on along the minus strand of NC_067399.1, from coordinate 117,898,242 downwards.
GTTTCTTTTCTTCTTAGATTTTATTCATGATTCCTTAACATTAGTCCTTTGCTTTAACTAGGCTGTATACACTATTTCCTAAACAGGATGTTGCCCTTTCTTTGCCCTATTGGTCAAATTCTTTCCAAGAATTATTCTCTCTGTTTTCTTTAATGCTCTCCACCCAGCTTTATCTTTCCACATCAAGCCTTTCCTGATCCCCTCAACAGCAAAGTAACTCTCCACTCAAATTAAATTACACATTTTGTATATATTTATATGTTGCTTAATCCAAAAGAATGTAAGCACTCTGAGGACAGGGGTGGTTTCATCTTTGTATTATCAATAATTATCACAGTCCCCAGTAAGTAATAGTACTTAATAAAAACTTATTGTCTTGGACTGTACTCGTTGAATCCAAGTCCTACTTCTTTTATAACTCCTTCATTAACTGTTCCATTCTACAACAGTCTCTCTCTCTCCTAAATTCCTAGAGATTTTACAGTCTGTCTTTAGCACTGATCATTGCTTAAATATTCTGAGAGCAATGATCTTGTGCTCCATTGCCTCTGTATCACAATGACTTTCTCATAATAGATACTCAATAAATATATTCACCTATCAAAATTTGGAAAAAAAATTTGTTTACTTTTTCTTAGAAGGACCTAACATTTATAGCATATTAGTTATGTCATGCAAATCAAATTGTGGACCACATGATGACAGAATTGCCAGTATTTAAAAAAATACTTTTTTTTTTTCAGAGAAAGCAGGTTAAAGATTAGTACAAAAAACACGCAAAAGTTTATACACATATATACAAACACACACACATACTACATATACATGCCCACATACTTAAAATTCTTAGTGCAGTTTTATGTTATGGAAATTGCTTAAAGACTTTTGGGACACATACATATTTATGAGAGGAACTCTCTTCTCTATTTAGTACAGGCAGATACAGGTTAATTTTAAGTTCTGGGATATTTATTTTGATTAAGTAATAGGTTACTGAAAATATTTATGACATCTTGCTATCCATTTAGGATTACTGCCAAACTTGGACCTCTATTTTCTTAGGCCAATATGGGATGTACTGGCACATATATTCTGACCATTTGCTCTGTAAACTAATGCAACTTCTTGTTGTCTGTTCGTCCTAAGAATGCATTATATAGATTGCAGTTCATTTAGAATGCAGCTGTTAGGGTCATGACTCACACTGAGATTAATCATTATGCCTCGGTTAGCTTCAGAATCACTTTGATTACCCATTACATCTTTGGGAGATTATAAGATGTTGCTTTTAACTTGCAAGGATTAGGTTAGCACCCACTTAGTTCCAAGACATGCATTTACTTTGTTTCTTTTGGTATTATCAGGTCACAGGAGATGGCAGGTGTTCTCCAAAAGCTTTGCCTTCAAGAATTAAGTCATGTTGAAGTTTTCTGACATCAGGCTGAATAATGTGTATATAGTATACACTGTATGTATATAGAAAGTGTACAAATGTATAATATGGCAATTATAAATATTGATGTTACACATTTATGACTCATAATAAATGTGATAGATAAGCATATACTTTCAGTTTTCAACATCCCTTTAGAAGTGATTATTCTACCACAAAAGTTACCATGAATCCCAAAAGTTGCTAATGAAAGCCCTGTCATATTTGTACATCTCATCTGTATTTCCTGAAATATCCCTTAGCCCTGTTCACATTGTTCCTTTTTGTAATTCAGTGCATATCCAGCATGAAGTGAAGGTTGCTAGAGAGAAGCTTTGCTAGCGCTACCCGTTAGATTGTGAGCATGAACCTGGAACATTAACAAAGATGACATTTTCCAACCGAAGCCTGCAACACAAATTCGGCTAACAGAAACGAACAACCACAGGAAAAAAAAAAAAAAGACCAACTCTATTACTTTCCTCAGAATAAGACTCATGTAAGTTTCTTCTGAACACAAAGGGAATAAAGTTTAATGTAATATTAGACAGCATAGTAAAGTGGAAGATATTGGGCTAGCATTAAGGGAGAATTAAAGTTGGATCTTGGCTTTGCCACTTACTAGCTGTACGCAAGTTATTTGGCTATTCTGAGTGTCAGTCTTCTGCATCAATGGGAATGATTATTTTTATATAATGTCTCACAGGGTTGTTATGGGGAATGTACTTTGTAAATCTGAAAGCACTAAATATATTTGGATTATCATTAACAATAGCAAAAAGGAAGGAGACAATGGATTAGAGAAAACTCTATATCTGTCAATCAGATAATAAATATTTAGTCTCCTCTGCACCTAAATTCTGGGGATTTAAAGAGAAATTTACAGTCAAGGACTCTAGATTCAAATCCTGACTTTGCCACTTATTCTAGATGTGACCTTGAATGAATCACATTATCTACTGGGCCTCAGTGATTGACATTATTAAATGCAATAGGTTAAGGAAGAGACTGAGTGATAGCAAAATGAAAATGAACAATTTAATATTAACCAAACAATTATTATAGGAGTTTGAGAAGGAAAAAAATTAAGAAAAAAATGAAAAAAATTAGAGATAAAATAAAATATTTGAAGAAGGAGAATGTGGAAAATTTCTCATCTATCTGGTCTCAAGAAATCCCACACATTGAAAAAGCCACTTGGACCAACCTGAAAACAGAAGGCTAGTACTCCCTTCATTATTAATACAATACAGCACAACACAATACACACAACACAACACAATACAATAGAGTATGATAGTTATATCCAAAGAGGTAAATAATAGCTTTTCTGCAAAACTGGAAAGGAGTGGAGCCAAATAAGCTTGACAGTTGTTGACTGAGATGCATCACAGTGAGATACGAATGCTTAGCAAAGCACTCATTAGCTTCTTCTCAGATATAAATCTTAGCCTACTTCTCTTAGAAGGAATCACATATCTACTGCAAAGAATCTCAGTGTCTCTTCCAAATATAAGCCAATTAGACATGTGTATGTGTACATGCATATACTGTAAATAAAATATTCTTTGATTATATCCTTATATCACTAAAAAATATATAAATACTTAGAGAAAAAATATTGGTTGAGGAGCAAAAAGAGAGTGCCAAAGAGCCTCAGGGTTGTAAAGACAAAATATTATCAATTTAATGATTATTGAACCAGTTGTCCATGAGAGTCATAATAATTATATTGTCTTTTTATTGATTATGTTTTATATAGTTATGGCTATGATTCAGTTCTACTTTCATGGTTTACCCATATACTGGAAATATATAAGTAGAGCCAAGCATATAATGAAAACATTTGAGTTATTCATGTCCATATGAAAAATTGTTTCCAATATTATTAACCAAATAATGTTATGAGAAATTTTTTTTACAAAATGTGACATTTTGAAGATAATTAGTTTAAGTTTATTATTGTTCTCTTTGACCTTATATTCATTATCTCCCTTAAATAAAGTTAATTATACTTTTTGAATTAAAGAAATAAATGGACCAAAACATCTTATTAATCACTTAATGGGAAAAAGCTATATGATTCCACTGAAAAATATGTTTAACACCTTCTTCATTACATATAATCTTCCTATAATGACAAAAAAAGAATCATTGGAACTCAGTAAGGATAAAATTCTTTATATACACCAAAGGAAGATACAAACTGAAGGCTTTATGGAAGGCGTATTAAAACAATGAATGAAGATAATACCTGAAGAAACCTCTTTTAAGACACTGAGTATAACATTGTCAAAGGGAAGGTTGTAGCTGAACATGTTAAGAGACCTATTGCTATCTTGAAATTGAAACTGAATGGGAGGAATGAATTTAAAGCTATTAACACTTTTGCAATACAATTTAAATCCTTACTTTAGAAACAATTAATAGCCTCCAATTTTTAAAATAGTATGAAAATGAAATTGCTGCTTCTTACCTTTTCTTTATCCCACATTACTCAGAAAGTTTCCTTAATTGTGTGTTCCTTCACCCTAGTTGTAGGATAATAAAAATTTTCTTCTTCTTGCCAAAGCTAACCTCTTTACATACATCCATGCTTACTGACTGACTGATTGACTTCATAGAGCAATAATAAATTTTGATAATGGGTGCATGTCACTGAATTTGTCCCATATCAGTTGTCTAGAAATCAATTAGCATTTTATCCACAGTGGTCTGTATCAGATGGAGGCCACGAAATTGGTGAAATACAACAGATTTTATATAGGTGGATTAACCCATCCAATAATACATGAAAAAAGGAGCAGCAAGCACATGACTTAGTCTTGCAGATTTATTTATAAAAGGGGGGTATTTTCAATGACAATTCATGATTAGCACATTACCATCAAAAAATTTAGAACTATCTTAATTAATGTAAATAATGTAAGAAAATGATAGAAACTGTACAAAACAGAATTGTAGCCCATGAAAATTTAGAGCCTGCTGAAAACCTAGTAAGACATAGCCTCATGATCAGAATTATGCATGAGAAGTTTGCTATCATTTATTGATTTACAGACAACCCATTTCTACTACTATAGATATAGACCTGAAAGTACCTTTGAGAACTCTACTAATAAACTGTATCAGAATTAAACTTTCATAAAGTAAATTGTTGCAATCACCTATATACATATATGTATACATATACATATATAAATATAATATTGTTCCAAAATATTTATATACAATATATAATTTTAATTATATTATTTTAATAGATACTATGATGACTAGTACTCACAATCTCCAAATCACATGGAAGGAAAACTTTTAATGTCCAGAGACATACTTAGCAGAAGAAAGCAAAATTATACGAGAAAGGGATGAGGTAAATATCATCTTCTCTGCTACTTGTCCCAACTGCTAGGTAAGGATTTATTTGAGGAGCTTATAGAAGATGAACTTATAAGCTAATAGTATCATAAGATTTCATGAAATCACCTCATCAGGACTTTCTGGGAGGAGAAAATGAGTAACTGAATGAGTCTGGTTGTTACTTCACCATATTTGGAGAGAAAGTCACTGAGGACAGATTAGCTAATTCACCTGACTGATTTGTCTGAGATACTCAATGTAATCCACTTGCCAAATATCAAAGTATTCTGGAATTCTTTTTTTTTCTGTTCCATTTTATCTTTTATTTATTGACTTTTTTATTTTCAAAATATATGAAAGGATAATTTTTCAACATTGACCCTTGCAAAACCTTCCTCCCACCTCCTCCTCTAGATGGCAAGTAATCTAATATATATTAAACAAGGTAAAACTATATGTTAAATCTAATATAGGTATACATATTTATACAATTATCTTGCTGCATAAGAAAAATCAAATCAAAAAGGGAAAAAATGAGAAAGAAAATACAATTCAAGCAAAGCACAATAAAGAGAGTGAAAATGCTATGTTGTGATTCACCCTCAGTTCCCATAGCTCTCTCTGGGTATAGATGGCTATCTTCATCACAAGATCATTGGAATTGGCCCGAATCATCTCATTATTGGAAAGAGCCACTCCATCAGAATTGATCATTGTATAATCTTGTTGCTGTGTACAATGATCTCCTGGTTCTGCTCATTTCACTTAACATCAGTTCATATAAGTCTCTCCATACTTCTCTGAGATCATCCTGCTGATTTTTTCTTATACAACAATAATATTCCATGACATTCATGTACCACAACTTATTCAGCCATTCTCCAACTGATGGGCAGCCATTCAGTTTCCATTTTCTTGCCACTACAAAAAGACCTGCCACAAACATTTTGCACATATTACCCTGGAACTCCTTGTAGGTGCTTTGTAATAAGATGACAAGAAAGTGGTGTCAACAGTCCGATTCTTTAGTCTTTTGAACCAACCAAGTTTCAATAAAACTCACAATATCTTTTTAGGAAAAACTAGACCTATTTTTATGAGAGGAAGGAGTTAAAATATTGCTCTATTACATTGCCCACATTCCAAAGGTTGGAGCCAGAAGAGAAGGAGGGAGATTTCTATTCCTTTCTTTAATATGATTTTTCCCCCTTACTTTATACATAATCATCATTGTTCACCAGGCTTTATAAAGATAAAAAATGATATCATATCTACTTTAAACGAATTATATTGAAATATAATATGGAGAAATAAGTATGGGACTAAACATAATATGTACACAAATTTTTTTTAGATAAATATCTTAAGGTATTTGGAGATGGAGGAATTTAAACACTTAGAAAAAAATATGGATCTTACTACCCAAAATGCAATTAAGAAATACATCATTAGATAGATAATTTTACCTATATACCTACTTTTTCATTGCTAAAAATATGAGAATATTTTATATATGCATCAAAGACCATAATAAAGGAAAAATGAAAAGGGATCAGAGAAACTTTTTCAAATGATATTTTTCAAAAGACTATATCTCTATAGTTACAAAATTAATGATAAGATAATATTTATAGAAAAAAATTTTCAAAAATGATTCAATATCAAATTTTCTTAAAGATTTTATCTGGATAGAATCTCCCACTCATATATCAAAATTAACCTGATTTCTCAAAAGATGTAATAAAAGAAGTAATTTGTCTACCCAGTGATAATTAATAGAGAGATATAAAACAGGATGTCATGCTTGGAAAAGTTTTCTTATCCTAGACACTATTCAATAAAGAGTCCAAATGAAAGTAGAATTAATGATAAATGGTTAAGTTCTCCAAATGCTCCTTTTTTTCTGATGACATTGTTGATTATATCAAACTTCAGAAAATTGCATTCTCCTTAAAGAGTTTCATAATTTCTCAAAAGATTTCACCCTAACTATCCATATGGACAAAAACTAAATGAAAAAAAAAATTCCTCTTGTCCAGATTGACAGTCAATTGAAACTGTAGTAAGTACTAAGAATGCAAAGACAGGCAAAATAAATGTCCCTACTCTCAGGAATTTCATGGAGGAAACAACACACAAATAACTATTTGGGATAGTCTCAAAGGGAAGGACCTAACATTAAAGAGGACTGGGAAAAGCTTCTTTCAGGTAAGATTTCAGTTGAGACTTGAAGGAAGCCAAGGAAGCTAAGAGACAGAGTTGAGGAGAGAGAGTATTCCAGACAGCGGGGATAGTCAGTGAAAATGTACAAGAAATAGCAAGAAGGCCACGGTTTTTGGATTTAAATTTGATTTAATTTAATTTTAAAAATAGTGTCTTGGGGAGTAAAATGTAAGAACACTGGAAAGGTGGGAAGGGAATAGGTTATGAAGGGTTTTGAAATACAAACTGAGGAATTTATATCTAATCTTGGAAGTAAGAAAGAGTCATGGAATTTGTTGAATGTGTGTGTGTGTGTGTGTGTGTGTGTGTGTGTAAACGAGAGAGAGAGAGAGAGAGAGAGAGAGAGAGAGAGAGAGAGAGAGAGAGAGACAAAGACAGAGGCAGATAGATGGAGAGAGACAGAGATAAAGACAGATAAGACAGATAGACAAAGACATGCAAAGAGAGAAACAGAGCAAGATTAAACTTGTGCTTTAGGAAGATCATGGAAGAGGGACTGGAATGGGAAAAGACTTGAGGCAAAGAAAGTATAGACATGTGGTGATGAGCCTGTTCAAGAGTGATGAGTATGTCAGCAGAAAGAAAGGAGTGTGTATGAAAGATGCGATAAAGGTAGAAAAGACGACTTGACAAATGATTGGATGTGGGTAGTAAAAGATGATGTCTAGGTTGTAAGTCTGGGTGACTGAGAGAATGGTAGTATACTGAACTAATATAAAAGTTAGGAGGAAGGGAGGATTTTAGGGAAAGATGAGTTCAATTTTGGACATGTTAATTTAAAATGTCTCTGGAACAGAGGCAGCTGGGTGCCTCAATGAACACCTAAGTTCAAATCCAGCCTCAGATACTACTTTGATTCTGTAGTAGGTCACTTAACTTCTATTTATACCTTAATCCACGGAAGAAGGAAATGGCAAACCATTCCAGTATCTTTGCCAAGAAAACCCCATGGACAGTATTGGTACACTATGTTCCACTGAATCAAAAGGGTTGGACATGACTGAATGACTGAACTACAGCAAGAATAACAACAGGATATCTAGTTGTACATATGTAGTAGGCAAGGCTGGAGATCAGGAGAGAGGTTACAGTTGAACAAGTAGATGGAGTGTGATCTATCTAGAAGTAATAATTGAGACCATGGGAGCTGATAAAATCACCAAATGAAAGAGTATAGAGAGAAAAGAGAAGAAGGTATAGACCCTTTAGGACATTCAATAACACATAAGTAGGGGGAGAGACATAATTTCCAAAAAGAGACTGAGGAGTAATTAGATAAGTAGGTGGAGAATAAGTGGATGACAGTGTCAGGGACACTGCCAAGCCATTCAGCAGGAGGGGATCATCAGCAGTAGCCAAAGTTTCAGAGATGTAGTATATTGGAAGTTGAGAAAAGGCTTTTCAACTTAGCAGATAAAAGATCATTGTAAATAGTGGAGAAAGCAGTTTCAGTTATGCAACAATCAGAAAACAGAATTCAAGAAGTTGAGAGGGGAATAGGTGGTGAAGAAACAGAGGCAGTGAATGTACTATATTCTGGTTCTCCTACTTTCTGTTTTACTGCACCTTCTCAATCTCCCTTAATGGATTTTTATTCACTTTATGTTCAACAACTGGGAGTATCTCACAGAGGTCTCTACTGGGCTCTCTTTTCTTCTTACTTTAATTCTCTTGGTGATCTAGATTCTATGAATTCAACTGGCAATTTCATTCTGATGACTCTGAATACTATCAGATGTAACTTCTTTTTTGCATCCTCAAATTCCACATTTTCAATACAGAATTCATTCTCTTTCCCCCCAATCTTTCCTTATTCCTAATTCAAATCTCTCCCCACTTCAGGCCATTCTCTACTCAGCTGTCAAGTTCATTTTCCTAAGGTACAGGTGATCATGTCACCTTTCCTAATCCATTCAAAACTTTCAGTGCCTCTTAGGATCAAATATAAAATTTTGCATCTGGCATTCAACATTCTTCACTATCTGCTGTCTTCCTACATTTCTGGGTTTTTTCTACCTAGCTCTTTCTATATATTCTTTGATCCAGTGATAGTGGCTTCCTCATTGTTCCTCACACAAAATACTCCATATCCTGACTGAATATTTACACTGGCTGTTCAGCATGCCTGGAATACTTTCAATTCTTATCTTTACTCCCTGTTATCCCTGGTTTCCTTCAAAAGTCACAGCTAAAATCTTACCTTTTACAAGAAGCCTTTTCTAATTCCCCTTATTGGTCGTGACTTCTCTTTATTGATTATCTTCAAATGGTTGCTTGCATGTTGTCTCTCCAATTAGACAGTTAGCTCCTTGAGAGCAGAGATTGTTTTTGTATCCTCATTTCTTAGTACAGTGACTAGCATATAGATTGCATGTTGACTGATTGCCTATTGTAGTATTTTCACATATATTCACTATATTTTTTCTGTCTACATATCTACATATACATATACACACACACACACACACACATATATATATATACACACACACATACATCTATAAAAGTATGCTAGAGTCTACTCCTACCCACTCATGAGATCTGGTTCCTAAATTTTCAGTGTGAAGATGTTTGTTTTAGAAATTGACAAACACTATAAATTAGGACTTGATTTATTATTTTCCTAAGAACACAACAAACATTTGTAATGCAGATTAAACTTAAAAGGGTGTTATGTATATACTTTTTCCATCATTTTTTTTATAGCATACCACTACATTTAAATTTGTTTATATATATGTTATATATAAGTAAATATGTATATATACACAATATATATACCTATAATATAAACAAGCACATATATAAATATATATATACACACATATATTACATACATATATACATATATATGTATATATACATATAAATATACATAAACTATGTAAATATACACATACATATATATGTATACAAATATATAAACATATATAAACTGCCTATACATGCCTCCATGTGTGGCTTACATATAAATACATGTATGTGCATTTATATAGATAGAAAAATAGATTGATATTGACCTAAGTCCCCAACCTGAATGTAATTTTGGAATATATACTAGTTTGGTTTCTACATACATTGTGCACCTTCGAACAAATAACCAAAGATTGAATCTGGAGAAAAGGTTGAGAACCACTGAAATTGAAGTTACTCTCCTTTCAAATTGGAGCCACATTTCTGGCTATTCAAAGGTCGGTTTAATTATTTGAACAGGGTTGAAAATAAAAAAAAAAAATCAAAGAGCGATTAGACCTTCTGTGTCCCATTCTCATTGCTCGACTGTATTGGACTAGAAGAATCTTGGCTGGCAAAAATGAACAGAATCTTCATTGGTTCTTTGTCATAATGATCATTCAGAATGACCATATTTGTAAATAATGATATTTTACTAAGGGACAATATTATTTTCCATAATTTTTGTTTTAGAGTTTAGCATATTTCCTTGTACGTAACAGTTACTCAATAAATGTCTGGGGTTTTTTGTTTGTTTGTTTGTTTGTTTGTTTGTTTTTTTAGTGGATTTGGAATACAACATGGGAATGTCACCATGATATATTTCAAGGAATATATGGCAACTTGAGGCCAGTTGAAACAATTTCAACTTTGACTTTTATTTCTCTGATAATTAATTTATTTTTTACATTTTCCTCATTTGTTGCATAGGCAGAGAAACAGCAAGATATAGTGGAAGAAATGCTGACCCTGCCTCAATTTTCTTGTCAATAAAGTGACGATAATACCTTTTAGTTGTTGTTTAGTCTGGTCCTTATTTGGGGTTTTCTTGCCAAAGATACTTGAGTGGCTTGTCATTTCCTTCTCAGCTCATTTTACAGATGAAAAAAACTGAGGCAAACAGGGTTAAGTGACTTGCCCAGAGTCACATGGCTAATGTCAGAAGCCAGATTTGAATTCAGGAAGATATGTTTCTGACTCCAAGCCCCTGCACCTAATTCACGGTGCCACCCACCTAGTTGCTTTATATTGTTTTCAAGATGAAATATATAAAAAGCATGTATAAAGTACTTTGGAAACTTCAAAAAATGTCACTTATTATTAGTAGTATCTGATATATTTAGAGGACTAGGGAAGATCTACTGGGATAGTGTGTGTGATCATCCTTTAAAATCATTGAAAGCCTTATTCAAAAAATCAGATATGACCTTTAAGTGTGTACATTTGTTGAATATATATGAGGATTTCTGTTGTGTATGGTTCTTATCTTTTCTTTTGCATTACAAACTTTTTAAGGCCAAAATAATGTTTCATTCTCTCTATCTCTCTGTCTACCTCAACCTCATCTCTCTTTCTAGTTTGTCTCTATCTCTCTGCCTGTTTCAGTCTCAGACTACCTCTGTCTCTTTTTCTCTATCTCTATCTCTTTCTCTTTTTTTCTGTGTGTGTGTGTGTGTGTGTGTGTGTGTGTGTGTGTGTGTGTCTGTCTAAAACAACACTCTTCACCTAAAATATCTTTCTTACACGTTAGATTATTGGGCAGAGGAAACTGGGGTTAAAATTATAGTCAACTAAACATTTATGTCTGTATGATGGGAGTATTGCCTGATAACTGCCCAATTCTTACGAAAATAAATGGTGTTTCTGTGTGATAATATCCTCACATAGACAAAGCATATTGAGACATTGTGATCTCTAGTATGTTAAAGAGGCCAAAGAAATAGATTTTTATTGGCTAATGGGGCCAGAACCAGATGTGTCTTCAAAAGATGGTCAAAGCTCATTCTCTCTCTCATGCCTAATTGATTCAAATGAGAAATACATTTTATAAGATTTTGTGTAGAAACAGGTCTTGGGCCCTTCCCATTCAGGCCATATATAGTCCATGAATATGGGTCTCACTTTCCTCCTCTATTTGTTCTTTTTTTACTCTTAGATGAAGGAAGACTAAGTTGCAACTTTTCAAGCCTTTAAAAGTTAGGGGAGGTAGACATTGTGACTTCTCTGGTTACATTACACTCAAAAATGAACTTGTGAGGAATACTTTGCAGTAATTATTTTAAATCTGAGCCCACTCCCTCTAGAGATAAAGGTGACATGACAGGAGTGTGTCCCTAGGTTTTGTGGAAATACTTTGTTCTTCTGTTCTTTCTATGTCTCTCAGTAAATATTTCTCTTTGAGAGCTAAATCAGGTGTCAACTGGTTCAATGATACTGATGTGTTAAGAACAGGAAGATGTTAATGATATAAAGGGGATGCTAACTGTAGTTGGTTACTGATAGTAGGTGGAACACATCATAATGGAGACTCAAGCCAATGACTTAAGAGGGATTTCAATCTCGCTGTTTCTTTCTACCCGCCCCCCCCCATCCTCTCAATCCTCTCATTTTATAAACCTGAAAAGGAACAATATGCATAAATGAACCTTCTGGGGTTCCTACTTATTGTTCTGAGAGGGAGTTGGGATATGTACCTTCAGTGCACATATGAATTATTTCTTATGATGACTGAGAATTCTGCCTCTTATCTAATTAATTCAAATCTAAGCAACTTAAACCAGAGGCTAATTTCATGCAAAGGGGTAGTAGCTTTTATGTTCCTATTGTTGCCTCATTGCAAGCTTCTCTTTTTAGTAAAAAAAAGGTTTGGGAATAACAATTTCATATAGACTTGATGAAAGAAAAAACTAAAAGTTAAAGAAATGAAACAGAAAATTTTAAAAGATTTCTGGAATTTACCAGTTCTACAAAGTAACACATATATCAATTAAATGAAAATGAACCATTTGTATTGTTTTCTTTAAAACTGGGATTATTGGAAGACAGGGAAAGAGCATAGAACCAAGCAAAGTATATAAACATTTTGGTGACTCCAAACTACCTGATAGTTCTTTTGAAACATTCTATTAACCTCTGCCAGGTTCTCCCATCCCTACTTAGCAGATTCTTAGTTTGTTACTCCCAAATGCCATTTATGGTATTTACAATTAGGATGGTTGTGTTTAAAAGTAGCTTTTAAAATTAAAGGGGAAAAAAGAAAGCAAATTTACATCTCAGTTTAAGAGCTGTCCTAGTAAATGACAGATTGGCTTTGCAGGGTTGTAGCCAGATAAAACATGCTAATCAGATAGAATAGTTATTGACTTGATTCTCCTTCATGATTTTGAAGAGTACAGTCAAATGGGTGATGGGAAAGGAAGGAGAATAAATTATAGGGGCTGAGAGAATCTTCAACTCCAAGGGAGTCAACTGAAATTCTAACCCAAGGATATTTGCCCTCTCAAACACTTCTATCTCTTAGAATCCATAGTTATTCAAAGCTGGAGGCAGGTGTCATCATCCACATGAATTCTTACTTCCTCCACATTGTTATTGTTTCCTTATTCCAAAATTATCCTATATTTATTTTGCATATACTTAATAATTGCCTATCTATGATTTACTTTAAAAATCTCACCAACAGTCAGTTCTTCTTAATACTATGGATGGGAAATGTATGTTTATTTATTGAAGATATATATTTCCCATGGAAGAATTTCAGAGATATTATTACTACAAAACTCATTTCTATCTAAATGTTTAAATCCAATATTAAAAGAATTAATGGAGAGTCCATATGGGAATAGCAGGCTCCTCTTAAAGTCCAAAAGACCTGACTTCAAGTTTTGACTCAAGTCTTGTTTTTGATGAACACTAATTGTTTGACCATGCATTGTATGAGTCTGGGTCTAGAGTTAGGAAGACTTGAATTCAAATGAGACATTTTACAAGCTATGTGACTCTGGGTAAATCACTAATCTTTGGCTTCCTCAGTTGCTTCAATTGTAAAATGGAAATAATAATAGAGTTTACATCTCAGAATTGTTATGAGGATCAAATTAGGTAATAAATATTAAGCTCTTAGCATAGTGCCTGGCACATTATGGGTACTATATAAATGCTCTTTTCCCTCCTTTTCCTCCAGGGACAAGTCATTTAATCTCCCAGTGTCCAGTCAACTAAATTACTGATAGGTTGCCAATACACAATGAGAGGAAATGTTTTTATTTTATTGTTTTTCTTATAGGACTAAAGTCACAAGTCTGGGCAAAAATAAAACAATCAACTAATCTCATAGTTCCTGGTCTTTTTCAAGTAGGGGAATCCTTCACTTAAAAACTCTAATCAGGTAAAATCATCGTGGTAAAATCTTTTAAAATAAGATTTTTACAAATAACATAATGTACATATACATATAATAGAGTTCATTTAAAATTCACAATCTGACAATATTGGAAGCAACATATTTAGTGAAAAGTATTGTCAACAAAACAATTAGGAGCAATATTGGATGCAAAGTCTCCCCTTTTTAGATGCTTCACGAATTTTCTTTTTCCCTCAATCAGCATTTAGGAGCAACATTTCAGTTCTTCATATTTTCATTTTTACAAATAGAAAATTTTATTTACCATTTTAACAAATTTTAAATTTTCATTTAATATTAAATTTTTAATATTTATTTCAAATGGCTTTTGAAAAGTTGGAATCATAGCATTCAATACATATCAAGAACACTAAAAATAAATAAAAATTGGAAAATGCCATGTTCATGAATCAAACTTCAAACATTTATTAAGCACTTACTGTATGCCAGGCACTGATATGGGCACTGGAGATAAAATAGGAGAAGACAATATTTACATGTATAAAGTTATATAAAATATACATATCAGGTAGGCAAGATAATTTGCTATTATCCACTGGGTGGGGGGAGGATTAGGAAAGATCTCATGAAGCATGTTTTATAGGAAACTAAAGATTTGTGTTTTTTTTTACATTTGGGGTGGGTACATGAAATGAGTGTGGAGTTGGTTTCATTGTGAGAGAATTATAGTTGATTATCACTTCTGTAATCTTATATAGTCAAAATTTTCAGTTCTACCCAATTATCCATAATGGAACAATACACAAATAGGAAAAAGTTGCTAAGGGTAAAAGGGACTTAGGTTCTTGTATTATATTCTGAGTCAAAACTAATAGTTGATTAATTATCAAAAATATCATTGAACAAACACTATAACAGAATTGAAGGCCAATTAAAAAAATCAGCATTTTAGTCACTTGATCAATTTAATGATGCTTTAATGGCTCCATGCAAAAGAAGCTATGGGCTTAAATGATTAGGCACATATTTTCTGTGATGGGTTTAGACAAAGTAGATAAGTTTGCTGTGGGGGCTAAGCTACCATGATAGTTTTTTTCTTAATAAAATCCTTTCATGGGAACCCAGAATTTTATGACATAATCTAGGAAGTACTGAACTAATCAATCAATAATAACATCTTTAGTTATTGTCATCCAGTTACTGAGTGCCTACTGCCTAAAATGAGTCAAAGATAACAGTTTTTGCCTTGCAAGGGGTTTATGATTTCATTAGAAAGTGGTAACATCAAGGAAACAATAATATAACAACTCAGCACTAAACAGTGAGATGTTGATTGTAAATATACTATATATTAAGAAAAGGTAAATATTTTTGTGAATGATGATGAACAGATAATATTTCTTGGGACTTGAGTTATGGTCAGCATTTTGATAGATATAGATGAAAAAAACAACTTAGGTATTGAGTGTATTGTTAACATTGTTTTTCAAGTAATTCAGTCATATCTCATTCTTTGTGATCCCAGTTGGCACTTTTTTGGCAAAGATGTTGGACTAGTTTCCCATTTCTTCTCCAGGTCATTTTACAGATGAGGAAACTGAGGCCAGAAGGATTAAAGTGACTTGCCCTGGGTCACACAATTAGTAAGTGTTTGAAGTCATATTGGAACTCAGGTTGTGACTTAGCCCAGTAGATACAGTAAAAGAGGCCAGCCTGACTCCAGATGAGGCTTTGTGGTTTATATTAGTAGGAAAGAAATTTGGAAGTGGTGAACATTGGCAAGATTACCAAAGCAATCCTTGAAATCCATGAAAAGGAATTTGGGGAAAAAATACGTAAGAGAGAAAAAGTATAAATCTAGGAACAAATAGAATAGAATCCCTCTGTTACACTATTGTTGGGATCCGAACTAATACTTCCTTTATAGGCTAATTATACCACATTAGCTCTTTATTATATATAGCAACAATGTTTTGGGATACATGTTTTGACCCAGGATATTTTCAAATCCATGGATAATCCTTTAATACTCTATTAAATGTTGGGCACTTGATTGTTAATGAGTTCTTTGCAGGTGGATAAGGATTATATTGAATGCTTAAGAATTGTAATAAGTATTAAAAATAATTGTCCTATAGGGTAATATAAGTACACAATAGAATCCAAAGAATTGAAAATGGATTTTACAGGGAAGGTAAAGGAAAGGTATGACTTGTGGGGAGAGCAGCTTGTGATGTATAATAAATAAGTCTCTTTGAAGAATATGAGTATATGATTTTATCAAATAAATACATGAATAACAATAACAAAAAAAGATGAACTGGTTATATGATGATGAGATATAACAGATATATATCTTCAACATTCCATTGGCAATCTTTGATGTCAGGAGAAAGTGAAGAATGATCTTATAATATTGGGTCAGATCTCCATTGTAAATTTCTGGGACAGCAGAGACAAGCATCACATAGAGTAGGTAATGAAGGATGGGTTGTAATTTGTTTTTTTGGAGGGAAAGTCCAAATCAATGAAATGGCAAATCCCATTTGAGTATTTTAAGTGCATTTAAGAGCATGGGATTTGGGTCAAGAAATCTGAGTTCTGAACTTGTCCCAGACAGTCAGCCTCAGTTTCTTATTTGTAAAATGGGGATGGTAACCGTATCTGTCTTATAGCTGTGTTTTGAGGATCAAATGAGGTAACATATATGAATTATTTTGTAAGTCTTATAACACTAGTAATGCTAGTTCTTAGCTCTAATTAACCTCAAAGTCTTATTTTCCCATAATAGTTTAATTTTGAAGGCAACTATCTTATTTACCTATAGAGCTTAGTCCCTAATTTACTTTTAGTAATGGTATACCCTGGCATGTTTCTAACTTTATCATCTAGTATTGGTGACAAAAAGATTTTTATCACATTTATTAATCATCCTTTTAAAAACTGTCACAAGGAAATTATTTGATGTTAGGCAAGTCTGCTGATTGAAACTCTGATACTATGTTTCCATATAGTTTTATGAGATGACTAAAATCTGGAGACAAAGCCATGCTTGTGTGCTTGACTTTCTGACCAAAAACAGTAGGCAAATACCTCCCAGTTAATGTCTAACTGGGAAGAAAGATTTGAGTTTGGGTCCAAGATACACAAACTAGGCTGACCATTTTGACTGCCATGACTGGTAAAAAGTCAAGTGAGTCAAGTGGCATGTATAGGTCCTGGTCAACAGTGAGAATGCATTTATGAAATGTGAATAGGGCTCATGGATTTGATAATTTAAAGTAAAATATAAGAAGTTGGATTAGTGACAATGATATTTATATAAAAGTTAATTGTAGTCAATTCAAGGTTTGAATTACCAGATACATGGGAATTACTAGGTACATGAAATTCATGGATATTAGGGGATGATTAGCTTGAATTTAAAAAAAAATTACTTTCACTTGTAATCCTCCATATTTTATTTTGTGCATTGAAAAATATTATTCTGAGAAGTTTAATAAGTTTGGTCAAGTTGTCAAAGAGGTCTACAATACAAAAAAGGTTAAGATCCCCTGGCAGAGGGTAGACTTTTCTTTTCCCCTTTTAACAGAGATGTCTTTCCCTTTTTTGTTTTGTCTTTTTCTTTTAATAGCATACTACAATTTATTTTTTCAATCTAAATCAACAATCATTTAGTAAGTCTTCACTATATGCAAGTTTTTGTGCTAAGTTCTAAGGATCTACAAAGAACCCCTTCTCCCCCCAAAAAAGAAATAGTGTCTACCCTAATGGAACTTGTGTTTTACTTTAATATCATACCTTTAAAAAAATACAAGGAAAACAATTTATTTCTTTTTATGTATTGTTAGCTTTATATCTTCTGAGGAGTCAAATAGTAACAAATGATGGTTTTGGAGACATTTTCTAAATTGTGCTTTAAGATGGGTTTTAACTCCATTGGTTTAAGGTCTCTTTTTGGTTAATCAGAACACTAGCTCTTTTAGTCCCTGAAAGGATGAGGCTAACAGTCCAGTGTCTGCTATCAAAAGACTTCCCTTGGACTCTTGTCTGTATTTTTCCTTAGAGGTATTCTCTGGCTGTTCTCTTACCTTTATCTGCTTTGGTCTAAATCCTGACTTTATTTTGTTCTATTATTTTTTTTCTTATTCAGACATAACCTTGTCAACCAGGTCCTTGGATCACCGACCTGAGCTTTGATTCTTATGGCTTGTGCTTTTGTCTAGTTCTGCCATATTGCCCTTCTAGTTTCATTACTCTGTAGCTATACTCCCTTTCTGCAAGTCAACTGGGTTCTGCTCACTGAAGCTTGTATCTTTTGGATTCTGCTCCTGCCTCAGCAAAGCAGTTGTTGTCCTCTGTGCTATTGTTGTTAGTTCTTCTCTTTCAAAGACCACCATGATATCAGGAAGGTAATACTATGACATGCAAGTGAGTTGGGTTTGAGTGAAGTTGAGCTGTACAAAGACACCAGTTTCATTTTCTCTTCTGGAACTATGTGGGTCCAATGGCCAGATATAGATCAGGATGACCTTGGTTGCAGTGGGAGACCCTGGCCTTTTAAAGCTAAAGTCTAATAGTTCTCAGTTTCACTGAGGCAACACTCATTTGGTGATTAAGGCTAAGTAAGACACAAGATAATGTCCTTTTCTACCTAGTCAAAAAAAAAAAAAAGAAAGAAAGAAAGAAATCAATCTGGGAAGGAAGATCTGGGAAGATCTTCACAGTTTCTGGACAAAACAGCAGCAATTGCTATTTACATTCACTCTGAGGCAATCAGAGTCAAAGCAAAGTGGAGTTAGCCTGGGATCTTTTGTTGGGCGATCAATGAGAATCATAGTGTTTTGGGTTTCAAGATCTCCTCTATGCAGAAAGATGTTTATTATAGCTCTCTTCTAGAGCCTTTCTGGACCCCTTTTTCAGGGTAGGATGATAAGGCCATTTGGATACAATTGAGAAGTATCATTTGGATTTCAGAGGAGGTGAGAGAAGAGATAGATATTTTAATTCTTTTTCAAAGAAGAGCCTAAAGTAGAATTTTTTTCCATATTATTCTCTCTAATTTGACCTTACATAGTAAGTATAATTTATGACTTCTAATATCAAATTTTAAGAAATTAACTGAACGAAAATTTACAAAGCAATATGTTTCTTAATAGCACTTATAATTACTTTAAAAGAACAAATATAAAATAAACCTTTTGAAAACAACTTTATTAAAATAATTTCAGAAATTTTGAAGTAAAAATGACATTTCAACAGTTTTATATTGGCTGATTTTTGCACTAAGATAATATAGAAGAAGAAATGCCCAGAGAAAGCTTTCCTGAATGCTCTCAGATTATTGCAGTCAGCACAGTCAGCTCTCCTTTGATAAATTGCCACCTTTTATTTCTACTGTGTGCAGTATGACAGAGTTGAGTTGAATTTCTGAGAAAGAAAGTAGGGGGATGGGAGTCTCATCCTTTCTTCATGCTGTATCTTGGGTACCTGTCACTTCTTTCCCTAACCTTTCAAAGTGACATCCCAAATATTTTTCCTTTATCTCTTCAAGAGTCAGTCTTCTGCTTTTCATAAAACATTAAAAAAAATAGCAAGGGATGAGACATCCTTTAGGCATAAGGGTGGAGACTAGTCATTGAAGACCCATTGTTTGGAATATGCATTGTATACTCTGGTATCAATCCACAGAGAAACTTGGGGAAACATGTTTCTGGAAATAAAGTCATGGAGAATAATTGAGGGTCTCGTCTTCTACTTCAGAGCATGCACATGTATTTAGTAACTGTTTCCTATCCACTAGGTGCATGATGATAAAAAGTCTTAAAAATTTTTTTTGAGCCAGAATTGAGAGTGCATATAAAAGGCTCCTCTGGAAGTACTCAGCTTCTATTTTTTCCTGTTAAATTTTGAGTGAGGAGGAAGATGAAATACTCTTAAGTCCCAGTGAAGGGGACCACCTCTTAAACCTGGTTGCCATATGGCCTCAAACACATGAAGTTTTTACTTCTTTGGTATTTATTGTGTTTATTCTCTTCTGATCTTAAGGAAATCAATTTCAGAATCAGAATGACATTGTAAGCTTTGAAAGTTTAGAAGAGAAACTAGGAGTCCAGTTATGAGAATCTCTAAGAGATTCTATTGAAACTGAACTAGCTGAACACCTGGTGATAGAGTGACTCTGATACCAGACCTCCTCTTCCTAGCAGAACAGCAGCATCTGAGATACCATGCTATATCCTAAGGGAAATTTTAAAAAAGGAAGTAATACTTGGCAGCTGAGTCTTATACAAAAGGAAAGAACTTGTCCATTGACTATGCTATACCAAGAGTGAACTTGAGGAAAAAGTTAGTTTATAGATGCCACTTTAAGTTTGAGAATACTTTTCCTAAAGACTGAGGTATGGAGAAAAGAATATGTCCTGATTTGTGGGTGGAGGCTGCGTATTTTTGGATTCAAATTCTTGATGCATATTCTGAATAAAGATCCTTTTTTAAAGCTAATTAATGTTAACTGGTTAATTTTTTATTGGAGCATTAATCATTGGGTAGGTGATAATAAAAAGGTAAATGACATATCAGTAGAAACATACTGGATGAATGTTCATGAGCAATAACATCCAAATAATATCACAGCCATTTGAGGTATCCCTAGAATCCTTGATGTGAGGAGGAATAGTCTTTCTCTTAGGACCTGGCTTAGGACCAGTTTGTGTGGTTTGGGAAAAAGCATCCTTGAGAATCTATATATGCTACCTATAGAAAGTTGTTCACACAAGGCTTAGGGAATGGGATCTTCTTTTGGCTTCTGGTAAATAAATACATATGCATTTGTTAATGCACTTGTTAAGTGCCTACTGAGTATTAAGTAGGTTTTATATTAAGCGCTTGTGGTACAAAACCAAAATAATTCCTGCCTTCAAAGAAACTACAGCCTTTTGAGAGAAAACAATATATGCACAGATAAATAAATGCAAACTATAGAGATAGAGACTATATCTGTGTTTTCTTTGGTAAATAGCAAATTCAGATGAAGAAATTCCACCTATCAATGCAAATTGGTTCCTCTCCAATTTGCTCTTTGAAAGTTGCCTGGGGGGCACCAAACTAATAAGTGAATTATCCAGAGTCACATAGTAAACCTCAGAAACTGAACTTGAACTCAGCTGTCTTACTTTTAAAGGCATCTCACAATAAACTGCAAATAAAACAAGTAGACCAGGCCTGCTCACAGAAAGCATGAAGGAGACAGACAGACAGACAGACACACACACACACACACACACACACACACACACACACACACACACACCTAGAAAAGTAATTTTAAGTCAATTTGTGAAAAACCATTATCATCAAATAGGGGAGTTTATGTTTTATCCTCAAGGAAAGCAGTAGCCCCTAAATATTCTTGAAAAGAGAAGGAATGTAGGCCTGTGTTTTAGGAATTTCAATTTGGCAACTGTATGGAGGATGGATTGGGGGAGAGACTACAGGCAAGGAGATCAATTTAAAGGCTTTTGCAATAATCCATGTGGGAGGTGATGAGGACCTGAATTAGGGTAATTTTCATGTGAGTATAGAGGAGACACATTTAATAATGTGTTTAATAATGGTTGGGGATTAGCTTTGTAGTCTCTTTGAAACAGTGGCTAAACCCAGTTGTAGAGTCTTAGGTTAGAAGCCTAGCAATGTACAAAGGAAAATAGGATAGCTTGTTTTTCTGAAAAGAATAATCAACTTTTTTTTTTTTTTTCCCCCTGTGGGGAGAGAAGGAAGTTCTGAACCAATGCTTTCATTGCCATAAGGCCATCCCAGTGGGAAAACTCCATCTATCAATGCCATTTGGCAAATGTTTTGCAACTTATTGCCATAGAAAGTTTCCTGAGACATTGAGAGATTTGATGATTTAGCCAGGGGCATGCAGGTTGTATATATCCAGAACTCAGGCATTCCTAACTCTAAGGTCAGCTCTTTCTAGTGTTACCAGTCACTTCTTTATGCTATTGAAAAAGAAAATTTCAATATCATTCTAAATGTTCCATTTCATTTGTTCATTCACTTTCTCTTACATTCCTTTATTAATTCAATAAATATTTATTAAGAGTTGCTAGATACTGTGAGAGAGACAAAGAAAATTAAATCCTTCCCCTTAAAGTAACTTCCTATTTCTTGGGATGTATTAAATGTATAAGCTAGTGGTGATAGTTTTTTTGTTTTTTCTCAAACAATCAAGTTATGATTCTGGTTGCAATTAAAGTACTGTGGGCTGATAGGTCTGGAATATTTGAGTAGTCCTTTGCTTGTCCCAAAGAGTGAGTCTTTATATAGTCCACAGATGGGGCTACAGCAGGGAGTCACACAGTTATCTCCTTTCCATATGGTTGGACACATAGATTCCAGAATGCATATGGCCCTTTACTGGCTTCACTGACTAAGTTGCTTCAATGTTGTCACCCATCTACTCTCCTCAAGCTGGTATCTCCAGGTACATTGGGGGAAATATCATTGGCAGTACCCCAAAACAACAAGATAATTCCACTAATACTTACTAAACTGCTAAAATGATAGAATTGGTCTTGCTCATCAGAAAAAAGAGACATTGACTTTTTAAAATACATTCTTTGCATTGGAATTTAATTCAGATCCAATCTGTAAGAGGCTGCAAGGGATTCGCCTTATTGTATTATTGCAGATAGATGAGCAGTCACTAGTTTCCTTGGAAACTTGGATCTGGGCATATGCAGCTCAGAATGTGCACCCTCATGTTTTCTATCAAACGGTACAGTAGTGAGTCTATCCCTGGGGATCCAATATGTTGCTGAAAACAGCGGGACCAAGAATAGAAGAAAATTACTGTATTAAAATCACATACCACATACATGGCTGGATTTCATAATACAAAGTAATTCCAGATTATAGAGAGAAAGCTCTCACACTCTAGCACTTGCCAGGGTATCCTATACCTATATTTGTATATTTATAGGGTGTATACTTTAGGGAAATACATTTTTAGGGATTGTATTCAAATGTTATTTTTTAAAGGTAAATCTACTTCCTGCAATATCACTTTATATGGATTTAAAATGGTTAATTATACCTAATCTATTTTTTCCTATTATTTATAATTTAAAAAACATGATAAGCTCTTAATTTTGTGTGGAGTTCTACAAACTGAAGCATTGAGAGTCATTCCCAATTTCAATTCTATAAAGACATGAAATAAGATAGTACTTTAATCCCTTATGAGAATTATGGGTATACACACACACACACATGTCTACAAGTAGGTATACATATACACACATATAAATGCACATAGCAGTTCATGTGTATACATATATGTATATGTACATATAAACACATGTGCATATGTATATAGTTATGCATGATATAAATCAGTAGAATGAGAGAAAAGGATATTGGTTTTATAATTATTATCTTCATAAAGTCCCCTAATTTGGGCTCTGAAGTCATAATTGGAGACTGAAAAAATTAAAAACTTAACTAATATATACTGCATTTTTATACTTAGAGTCAAGACCCAGTCATTTCTGTCATCTGGCATGGTGAAAGAAAGGGGAATTTTGGTAAATGAAATGTTTTTATTGATTTGTAGTTGATATACACATTATACATGTATTATTGTCAAAAGAATTTGAGTAAGACCTATGAATGACAATGAAACAAGATTCCAGCTTCTTATGATGAATAACTTTCTAAGAATTAGAATAGTCACAAAATAGCTCATTAGGCAGTGAGACATCATTCACTGGGAGTATCTAATAAAAAGGCAGTCCTCACAGCTGTCATCAATGCTACTGCCCACCAATGTATAGTGGGCATGTGTTTTTGACGATTGACACATTAAAGTAAAAAACTGGCAGGAGAGTTTGATAAGTCTCAAAATAAGAACAACAGTAAGGCCTCTCAGGGATATCATAGAGGGGTTTCTTGGATTGGATAGACTGTTGGATTAAATTTTCCTTAAGATTTATTGCATGGCTTAATTTTGAATGTGATTTATTCTCCTTTTTTGATGACTTAGAAGGTACCTGGTAACTTTACAATGCCTCAGGGTCATCATTATGAACATCCATTATTATTGTACTGATAAGCAAGCAAATCCTGGTTAATGTAAGTTTTTATTTGATAGAGGTAATATAAACCTCTTTTTAAAAAAATAGCACAATAATATTGCAGGGAAGAGGGGCATCATGACGAAATGGATGGAGCTAGTTCCCACACCAGTATAATTACAGATCTTTGACTTATTACAAGGATTCAAAAATCTCTTTAGTTTCACTGCTCAAAAATTTGAATATTGAGATTAATTTTTTTCCCATGAGATTGTTACATGAAAAACTAGGAAATAAAAACATCATCCCAATGGTTTTGATTATCTATTAGTATTTCAGTATTACTATTACAGTGATCAATGATTAAAAAAAAAAGTCATCCATTTATTTCTAAAGTATCAAGGAAACCAGTAGGATAAATGTACTAGAAGACAAATTCTATATAACTTAAGTTCTATGCAACACCAAAAATTTCTGAGAGAAAAGAAAGCATGCCCAGGAGACTCTGGAAAATTAATTGGAATCATGGATTACATATCCCAAGGATTCAGTTGATCCTCAGCCAATATTCAATTTTCTGACCCTGGCCAAAAACTATTTGCAAGAGTTACTACAAATGAATTTAGAGGAAATTGTAGTTTTTTTTTTCTTTTTGGATACTTAAATGGTAAGGATCTCATCAAAATAATGACAAATGACATATAGTGACTTTCCTTCTTAGAGATTATGTTCAAATGATACAGTATCTAGGTGCCTCTGTCTAATTACCTAAGTACTATGGTGACAGAGATTTTAGAATTATGGAGATGGATATTAATAAAGGCCATGAAAAATGTGAATATTTCTCAAATATATGACAGTAAAGATAAGTAGAACTGGACAATTTCCTATCACCATGGGATACTGATCTCTTGGTTTAGAACAAGCTTCTTTTGTCCAAAAGCCTGACAGTAGTTCTCTTGACTTTTCTCATTTTATTTTTATTGTAAAAATTTCAAATCATGTTTGATCACCCATAGGTTTTTAATAGGTCTTCAGATATTTTTAATATGCTCCATCTATTTTCACTTTTCTCTAGAAAGGAATCCACAGTGAAAACTCAGAAGAATGCCGAACATAGTTTTATTTTGAGCTGTTTTCCTTTGAAAATGCATTAGCTATGCTATTTGGATTTTGGTAACTAGATAGCCTGTTTGTACCTTCCCTTTTCTGGCCTGCTGTCTCTTTACATATTAAAAAGGTTCATAGAAGGGAAATTCTACAAAATGATGAAAGAAAAAAAAAAAAAACCTGGTTAACTGGAGAATAAGTCATACAACATAATTCTCCCACCAGGGTATCAAGATGGAGGACTGTAGGAATGGAATATTACGGACTTTGTCATTGCTTCATTACTTTGTCCATTGGTTTTACTGGCTTGTTTTTCATTTTTGCAAAGGAAGGTTCAATTGTGTGGTGGTAGTAGTGGTGATGATGAGGATGCTGTCATATTGTGAAAATATTTGATCTAAAGACACAAGATATTAATGAAACTTTAAAAATCAGTGAAATTTCAAAAACCAAAACAAAAAAAAAATCCCTTAAAATCTTTGGGAAAAAGGATAAAATTGGTCATCAAATCAATGAAACGTCATTCGTACCAAGTTGATTGATAGATATGATATTGAATCATGGCTAACGAGACAGTCAAATTCAGAATTAGAGAAAGTACTTAACATTGAAAAAAAATTCCCATTCTTGAGAAGAATATAAATAAGAAGATTTTTCCAAGGATTTGCCTGAGGTCACAGAAGCAAACTCCCAATTTCCATATTTCACTCTTAAAATTCACTATTAAAACTGAATTGGAGAGCCCTCCTATCTATTTTGAACTAGCTGCAGAGGGAAAGAGCTGGGAAAACTGTCTGATGAAGGAAGCTGGTGATTTTCTAACATCCTGACCAACCATGATCTTCTTCAAATATAATTATTGGCTTTGGCATTGGGCGGAAATCTCAGTGGACACTTTGGAAACATTTACCCCCAAACACTCCAGTTCATGACTCAGCTTGTGTAAAATTCCTCGGGTCTGATTCCTAATGAAAGAAAAGCTGAGCTGGCAGCCTCATGTGGGGTGGGGCAAGGCTCTGACTAATCCTTACCTTTATTTTTTCTGTTAATCTTTTAAGTGCAAGAAATCTGAAGTGATTCAAGTCATATTGCTCTGCCTGAAAACTTAATCTAATTTGCTTCATGGAAAAGTATGAACTGGATAAGCTGGTATGGCAGCCGAAAGAAGCCTCATTCATTAAGGAATGAAGTTTTTCTGTTTCCAGGACTGAAATAATTTCCTTCTCTCCTTACATACAGGAAAACTAATGTATTGATATTTGGTATTCTCCTGATAAGTTCAAACTTGGATCTATAGTTCTAGAGGATAACATTTTCCAATTTCATGGGGAAATCATAGAACTGAATAAGGAATATGAGGCTGATATCACCACCTAAAATTTCCTTGCTCAATGAAAAAGTTAAGTTTCCTAATCTTGCTCATTCCTTTCTGATGGAAGTAGTAGGCCATGTTTAACCAAGACAAATAGCGGAAGAGAGGGACCTGCCAATTCCCACAGCCATATCACCTACTTCAATTGTCTATGTAGCCAGTCCTAACCATAAGGTTGTTGTATCTTCTACAGTGTTGATGGCGTCTCTTCATCCACCCCCTTTTACTAGCATTTTGTACACTCCAAAGTAAAGTATATTATGTGGCTATATCTAGAGAAATCACTTAATATCAGTGATTTCCATGCTTTGGCTGTTTTTTTTTTTTTTTTTAATCTTGTGACAAATTTAACCTCTAAGACCTAACTCCTAGCCCTGATGAGGGAAGCAGCTGGAAGAACCCATCATCCCTCCTTCTCCACCCTCTCTACCCCTAAAGCTCTGGCTTTCAGTTCTACTACCTCCTGAAACTCATCTGTTTGCATTTTCATTTATCCTTTCTTAATCCTTTGAAAGAAATGTTAATCTAGATGTTGATGGAATCAGCAGATAGTGCCTTGGAAACCAGCCAAAGAAAATTTGTGACACCCAAAAGAGATTCTTGGTGACACCCTAGGGTGTAGCAAAACCAACTCTGGGAGTGGAGAAATTGTAGTTCAGTGTGAAGGAACCCTTCTGAAGTTGCTGTAGCACTGCATGAAAACTTAAGAGATCTCTGGCCTGAAGCCTGGCCCTGCCATTAACAAGTAATGGGGTTTAGGATCATTTGCTTATTTTTTCTAGCCTTCATCTTCTTTATCTGAAAAATACAGGAATTGGACTAAGGATCAAGTATAGCTTTAATATTTTGCAGGGTTTTTTGTTTTTTGAATCATTGCTTTATACATTTAATTACTCAGTTTATAAAACAATTAACAAACATTTTGAATAACAGGGCAGCTATCACATTGTAGTCATAATTCTAGATATGGTATTCAAAGATAAAATGAGACAGTTAATTTCTAGACCATTGAAAATCTAAATAAAGTACTTCCAACCATTAGTTAATTAATTTAAGGTAACATCAAGTCCACAAAATATTAAAGATTTCCCAGTTGTTCATAATAATAACTCCTTCTAAGGTACTCTGACATCATGCAGGCTTTATGCCATAATTGGAATGCAATTTCTTCTTATCCCCACCTACAGCATCTATTTTATACTTTAAAGGTTCAGCTAAGGTGCCTCTTTCCCGATCCTTTAGAGGATAATGATTTTTCTCCTCAAATTTCCCTAGAGTCTTTTATCCCCTTTGCCTATTTGAACTGGATTTTGTCTATCTCTTCCTCACATGAAATAGATTATAAGTACTTTCAGGAGAGGTGTAGTTTTATTTTTCATTTTTTCATGCTTATATCCCCACTAATGCCAACATAGTGACTTTAAGTATGAGCTTAATAAATATTTTTGAATTTGAATGGGCAGAAATATTCCTTCTTTGGTAAATCTTCTGTGTTCTTTATTGACTTTAGAGTAAGACATAAAGAGGTGTTCTCCATCTGCATATACATGGGAAACTCACCATGACTATAGAGAAAATGAATGAATGTCAAGCTGGGCTAGTATTGCACTTTACTT
This sequence comes from Antechinus flavipes, assembly GCF_016432865.1. Lineage (NCBI taxonomy): Eukaryota > Metazoa > Chordata > Mammalia > Dasyuromorphia > Dasyuridae > Antechinus > Antechinus flavipes. The sequence goes on along the minus strand of NC_067399.1, from coordinate 117,869,954 downwards.
AAGGGGTTTTGATACTGAATATGACCCCCAAAAATCGATTTCTTGGGTTAAACTATGAATCCAAACATTCAATTCATTTCAATGAAGATTTGTTAAGGGCCTGCTATGTGCTAGATACTGAACTGGGAATACAAGAAAAAGAAAGTTCCTGCCCTCAAGGAGACTTACAATCTAACTTCAATGTATTCTTACCTGAGTATAAACATTTTGTGTCATTTTTAATTAGGCAAAACCAAATCTATCTAGTAATTTATGTACATTATTAAAACTGGAGCATATCTTGCTTTTTTTTTTCCATAAAGGATCTCCAATAACTCAATGTCTAATTGACAGTCAATGAACTGAATGTTCATCACTTTTTCCACATGCTGGTGAACTTGTGACCTGGAAATTAAAAATTTTAAAAATCTTGTGGACCTTCTTCAATAACAAGTCTCCAGCTTATATGAATCTGTAGTATAGTATTTAGTGTGTTCTAATGTTAGAAACCTGGTCACTTGCCCATTTTCTGTATTCTTATGAAATATTTTGCAATGAAAGCAATCAAAGAACATGTGATTTGTAAACCCTTCATTAAATAATGATTCTCAGATGGATCACTGAGATGGGAATATTAATGTAGCCAATATGTAACTAGCAAGGCAAACAATTAGTGTTATTTATTCATTCTCTGTCAGTCAGTCTGTCTCCCTCTCTCTTAAAATTTAAGTTATGCATTAGTCTTTTTTAGTCACCAGCATATCTGTCTTACCAGGCTTAGCACAAAATATGTTCTGAATTGCATCTGTTTTTGGAAAATGCCACTAGGACTTCCAATGTCTGGGGCTTATAGGTGATGATTAAAGATAAAGCAAAATAGTATTCTCCAAGGTCCAGTAAGCAAATCCAACAACTCTAAGGTGAGTTTTCTCCATCATGTGCTTAGGCCCTTAAGTCAGGTTTCAAGTACCTGGATTTCAGATGGGTGGGAGGAGGAGGGGTGCAGAGTCAGGTAGGGCGGAGGTACAGGCACAATGTGTTCAATAATCCAAAGCCCTTTTTTGGTTGCCAAGGATTTAAATCAAGGCAGAGTTCTCTGTTTTCTAGCCGGCCTTGCAGCATTTTCTGAGTGATGGAAACATTGACAGTGTGATGCTTGTCCACATTTCTTACTATTAGTCACAATAAGCAGTTTTAATAACTCAGATTAAGTCATCATACAATGACAGTCAGGGTTTTAACTAAAGGGGCTAGGGAAAGGGGAGGGAGATGAGAGGATTCCAGAGAGAACTAGATAAGACATGTTCTTAATAGAGAGGTATTCTCAGGAGGTTTCTATTGCTAAGAAAAACAGGTTTCAAGCTGCTCAAATCTTTGAAATGTCCACTGTGGGGAACCTATGCTTTGGGATTTTACGAATGAAAAAAAATGCAAAAGAAATTTTCAAAAGGAATTTCAGGATTTTCAAAGGATAACATATTTATGTTACAAATACATATTTGTGTATATACTTTTGCAATATATAAGATATCTATTATGCATCAATCAGTAAACATTTATTAATTACCTGCTATGTGTCAAGCACTGTTGTAATGATGGGGATTCAAAAAAGGCAGAAGACAATTTCTGCCCTCAAGGAACTTAAAATCGAATACACACACATATATGTATACAGTATGTACATAGGTATATATGATGTATGCATGCATGTGTACACATTTATATAATGCTATGTATATGCATACATGTGTACATGCACACACATATAAACAAATATATGTATATCACAAAGATATTCATTGTGCCCGACGAAAGACATTCTTTTTCTCTATAAAACACCGTTTCATATGAGCTTATCTGAGTACAAATTCTGGCTCCAATTCTACTACCCATTAGCAAAAGGATCAGGAAAAAGTCACACAATATTTCTTATTTTGTTTCCTCATCTGGAAAAAAGGGCATGATCAGGCACTAGCTACCACCCAACATTTTTATGAGGAAAGTGTATTATAAAGAAGGAAGTTCTTTTAAAAAGTGAACTATTAAAAATTCTCTCTTAAATCTTATCTTCCTTTTGTCCATTCTGAGCTTTATATTTTATAGAGCTTGGAAACTGGGGCTAGGATGGATTGGAAGGCCAGGGAGAAAATCTATAGGAAGCTCCTATTTTGTAAGGAAATGCGACTCATTTCAGTATATAAGGAAAGACCACAGCCCCACCTTTGGGCTGCTGAGAACTCTGAGGATCTGTGTCCCAGCTGCTAGTACTTATACCATTGAGATCAACCTCAGGCCTGAAGCCAGAGACTCTCCCAGACCCCAGGCCTGGAGGAACACTCTCTAATTGGAGTATTCAAAGGCAACCCTGATTTCATTCTGTTTAGACCTAAAACTGTACCCCCCAAATACCTTTTGAGAATTTGGCTTTAGATTTGCAGGTTGTCTTTTATTTCCTGGTATGGTCACTGACTTGTCACAAATGACATTTCATTTAGAATGTATTTAGTGGAAAAGAAGGGAAGCATAAAAAAGCTAGTTTACCTCTCCAAAGTCCTGAGTACCCCAATACTATGGACTCAGGTGGTCCATAGTATAAAATGCTGAGAAAAATCAGAGAGGCTGATGATAGAGGAAAAGCTATTTGATTTGGTAATTAGGACATCATTGGTGACCTTGGAAAGAATATTTCAATAGAATGGTGGGAATAGTATCCAAACTGAAAGAAAGCGTAACAAGGACTTGGACAAAGGATAGGATTGCCCACCTATTGGAAAGATGGTACAGTGATTAGAGCATTGGGCTTGAAATCAAAATCACTCTTCTTCCTGAATTCAAATCTGGCCTAAGAGACTTAGATTTCTGAGATTTTTGTACCCTATAATATTTTTGTGGTGGAGAAAATAAATAGCTGTCCTATACCTGATACTCATTATAGAGTATTTTTCTAATTATTCTAATTCTAAAATGAATTATTTTTCTAAAAGGAACTTCATTGCCCAAATTTTACAAACATCCTAAAGATGAATCATACCTAAATTTTGTTTTAGGTACAATTCTAGATATAATATTGATGGGAGCAGAGCCAGATATCTGACCACCTCTTCCTCTGCCCCCTTTGGTTGTAGTCCTCCTAGGATTGAACTCAATTATCTTTAAGTTCAAACTCTTGTTTAACTCTATTGCATTTCAGGGGATTTATTCATCCTTGTGCCTATCTCTATTTGTCTATCTATCCATCTATCTATCTACATATCTAGCTATCAATTATCTTTATATTCATTTTTTTTCAAGTAAAAATATTGGCAATCAAAAAGGTGCTAAAGATTGAACTTTTTTTTCTCTGTTTATTTCTTTAGGAATAAAATTCAATGCCACAACTCATATTATTTTTCTAATATTTCTGAGAAATGAATTTAAGTGGAAAAGTTTATCTCTTTTGGACTATATTCAAGTATTTAGTTGTCACAGTCTTGTAGCTTGCTCTATTACAAGAGATGAAGAAGTGACAAGAAGCCTTCATGTATGGTCTTTGGAGGCTGCAGGTGAATTTGCTCATTGGTCCCAACATCTTTTTATTTTTCTCAATGTTTGCATCTTTATTCTCAGAGACAGTCACATTTATAAGCAAACAAGGTTTATGGTTTTACCTGGGGGTTGTGATAATGCTAATGAAAAATAAGAAATGAGTTACTAAAAACCCACTTAGCCCATTTCACATTTTCCTCTAGGCTTTGTCCTCTACCAAATTGGAGAATAAATATTTGTCTCATTCAATAGGGGAACATTCATTTTCTTGTATTTCCTTTTACTTAAGTTTTGGTAATCATAACATTGGGGTTTGAAGTAAAAAAAAAAAAAAAAAAAAAAAAACCCTTAGGTTTGAATTCCTATAATGTCACTAAATTACTGTGGGATCTTGAGAATATCTTTTTCTTTTTCAACTAAAATGACTCTCTCCAAAATTGCCAATTATCCCTTAATTGCAAATTTTAATGACCTTTTCTCAATCCTCATTCTTGACTTCTCTGCAACTTTTGATACTGTCTTTTTCCTTTTCTCCTTGACACTTTTTTTTCCTCTAGGTTTTGATGACCAACTTTTATTATTTTCCTCCTTTTCTCAATCTCCTCCAATTCTCAATCTCCTTTGCTAAATTTTCATAGAAATGATATCCATTAACTCTGGGTATCCCCCAAGACACTTTCCTGGACTCTTTTCTCTTCTCCCTGTATATGCAGTGGAAAAAGTGTCAGGTCTGAATTAGGAAGACTCCTCTTCCTGAATTCAAATACAATCTTAGACATTTACTAGTTGTGTGACCTTTATCAAGTCATTTAATTTTGTTTGCCTCTGTTTTCTCATCTGTAAAATGATGTAGAACAAAGGAGAAGGAAATAGCAAACCACTCCAGCATCTTTGCCAAAAAAAAAATCCCTAAAAGGAATATCACAAAGAATCAGATGCAATTAGAAAAATGACTAAACAACAAACTGTTCATAGGAATTATTCAAGGGCTTCATGTTTGTGCCATGTGAAGGAAAGTAGGAAGGAAAATAGGATGGCTAGATCAGAGAAGAGAAGACTAAGAAAAACAGGGTATCTTCCACTGAGAGCTTTTGATGATCTCATCAGATCCCATGGATTCAATTACCATCTTGATGGTATTAATTTTTAGATCTATTTATCCAGCCCCAAACCCTTTCCCTGATATTCAGTTTTTTACCTTCACCTACATATTGAATATCTTGAACTGACTGCCCCATAGATGTCTTAAACTCAATATATCCGAAATGGTCCATAGAATCTTTTCTCCAAAAACTTTCCTCTTTCCCCAAACCCTCACTTTCCCAATACTGTCAAAGGAACTACCATTCTCTAAGTTCCCAAAGCTCATAATTTATGTGTCATTCTCAAATTCTTATTCTTACTCCCTTCTCCTATCCAATCTGGTGCCAGTTGATAATGATTTTACCTTCACAGCATCTCTTGTTGTGCTCCCTTTTTTCTCCTGAAAAAGTACTTCTTTGTGCATATTGTCTCCTCCTTAGACTGAGGACTCTTTGGGATCAGGACTGTTTTTTTCCTTTCACCTCTTAATATAGTGTCTGGCAAATACTAGGTGCTTAATAAATGCTTGTTGACTTACTGACTTTTTTGTACTTCAGTTTCCTCTTCTTTAAAGTGAGAGGTTTGGATTACATTATCTCTAAGGTCTTTTGCATTTCTGCATCCAATAATCTTTGTGACTTATGTTGCTTCTCAGGGCACTTCATTGTAAAGCATGGCAGTCTTTGGAGGGAAAAGCTGAAAGGATGGTAGCTGAAGAAGATAACAAAAGGAGTTGATATTTGTAGTCATGCTGCCTATAATCTGGCCTTTTCTTCCTCACATTAGAACTCAGATTACTACCTCTCAAGTGCAGAGCTCTGATTGGTGAGTTTTTAGTTATTTAAGACCATATTCATACGCAAACCATATTTCAATACTTAGACCTTCTCATTGTCCCCCTTCATGTATTCTCTTCCTCCCATAGAATCTGAGTGCCTTGTCAGAATGGACCATTTTGCTTATTTTCATATCCTCAATGGTCAGTACAGTGTCTGGCATACAGTAAGTACAATAATACTTTTTCATGCATTCATATCTTGACTCTTTTTTTAAGTTAAATTTTCTCAAGTGTGTGTGTGTGACAGAGAGAGAAAGAGAAAGAGAGAGAGAGAGAGAGAGAGAGAGAGAGAGAGAGAGAGAGAGAGAGAGAGAGAGAGAGAGAGAGAGAGAGAGAAGGGGCAGAAATATAATAATACTGGAAGAAAAAGCATGTGAAAAAAAATCATCATCAATGACCTAGAGCTCTACTGTATTGAAACCACTTCATTGCCAACATTATCACAAGCAGATTAAAAAATGGAGCAATATAGGTGAGGCCATTTATTTGAATATATTTAGGATAGCTGTTTCCTTCAGGGAATGTTAACTTTTACATTCAGTGAAACAATCACTGAAGTTTGCCTAGACAAGCACAAGCACCAGGCCCATCTAGATAAAAACAACCAGACAAATTCATGTTTGCCTCCAGATATGGTTAAAATAATACTCAAGGTATTTTGGAGTTGGAAGGTACATCCAAGGCTATCTAGTTCAACCTGTACCTCTATGCATACTTGACGACTTTCTATTTAGCTTTGGTTTGGAGGCTTCCTATTGGGTAAACATTGCCTCACAAGACAACTCATCACACTTTTTTTGGGTAATATTTTCCTGACATAGTGTCTATGTCTGCTTCCCTATAAGGGTCACACAGCTGAGGTAACATAGTCTGAGGTCATATTTGAACTCAGGATGAGCAATCTTCCTAACTGCAGTTCTGGCACTTTAGCCATTGCACAACCTAGCTTCCTTTATATGAATATAATCCTATTTTTCAAAGTTTTTCTTATAATGGATTACCCATTATAATGGATAACCTGGTAAATTTTTAGCAGGACTAAATTTAATATTCTAGATAAGATCTGACTCAGGTGGAATTATCAAATGAGATAATATTTGTAAAGCACTTAGTTCCCTCCCTTGCATATTGTAGGCGATTCATAAATGCTTGTTCTCTTTCACTTCCCTCTGCATATTGTAAGACTGCTCCCTCCTAGATCCTGGATAGGAAGTCTCTCTCAATGCAACCAAAGTTCACATGAGCTTATTTTGGCAACCATATCACATTCTTGGGCATACATATGTCTGACATCTTGTAAATCATAGAGATCTGTTTCATTTGCAACAAATCTAGCAAGTCAGTTAAAGGAAGTTAGAAAAGAAAGGCATCAAATATTTTCCAAGATATATACATTTCAAATCCAGGAAATTTTGTAGAGTGGCTTCACTTGATACTTCAATTTGTAGTAAATATAAATGTCATAGAACCTTAGTTGCAGTAAATATGCCCATAAAACTATTGGCCCAAATTCTTTCATTCCATGTACCCCAACAAGTACAAATCAGAAACTGTGAAAATATTTATATTTGAATTAAGTTATGTCTTTTTTGCAAAAATAGTACCATTGACATTGTTTTCAATTACTTGTCACAAAATATCCAGGGGAAAACTTTGTTACTTGCTTGGATGAAGTCAGATTATTTTCAGTTTCTTCAGCCAATTGATATAGTTTATTGTTTTTTTCTTGTACAACAAGGATATCTGTCTGAAACGACTGGACCCATAAATAATAACACACAGAGGTATAAGTTTTAAGTTTTTCATTATTTCCATATTCTCTTTTATATACATGTCTTCTCACTCAGTATTTTCTGCAACCTATGTATATATGTGTCCTCATGAATTTAAAGCTGACCATTGATATAGGATGATTTCAGGGCTATTAGAAAGGCAGCCTTCTTTTATCTGTGGTTTCCCCATTGGTTCCAATAATTGAAAATTTCACTACCGAAAATTCATTTCTTTGGTTTAAACTTTGTATTATATTATATTATTTTTATTTTTTAACTTAAACAGATCAAGGCTCCCCCACTACTTCAGGGGGCTATCTCCAGTTGTCTTGATCAATATCTTGCCATTGGATTCCATCTACTCTAGAGGAAAAAGTGAGACTGATGATTTTTTTTTTTAACATTTTTTTTTCTTTTGATGAGGCAATTGAGGTCAGGTTGCCAGGGTCACACAGCTAGAAAATGTTGTGTCTAAGGCAATTTGAACTCGGGTTCTCCTGACTCCAAGGCCAGTGCTCTATTACCATCTAGTTAGCCTAGGCTGATGATTTTGTACAGTTTTTGTATCACTTAAATCCAATTTACTTACAAGTCAAGACATCACTCTCTTGATGTTCTTGGTCCTCTTCCAGAATGAAGGTTGAACAACAACAAACAACATATTAAGTTGAAAATATCTCTTGGGAGGAAATGTAACAGATTGAGGTAAATCAGGCATTTATACTTAATAGCTGTACTTCTCTCTTTAAGTGGCTTAGTAAAATGGATCTCAGTTTCATTATCTTCAAAATGGGATTAACAAAAACACCTATCTAATAAACTTGTTGTGAAGCTCAGATGAATTTCACATGAGGTAATTTGCAAACCCCAAATCCCTATATAAATGTAAACTACTGTTCTAATTATTAATTAATTAGTGTGAAAAAATCAATTAACTCTTTTCTGAGAGTAAGTTTTGACTGGTTATGGAGTAGAGTAGTTAGTATGTAAGTTTGGGGCACCTAGTAAGAGTAAATAGTACTGTATCATTGAAAACCTAAAGATTAAACTATGAACACTAGACTAATTTTGTTTGTGTAACAATTTTGCCATAGGCTAGTCCTGGTTAGACGTATGAGCTTGACTGTAGAAAGAGTTTTTAAAGTTTTTTTGTTTAGGAAAAAAATGTACTTTTGAATCTGGTTGATTAAACTATTTATGTATCTTTTGGGTAGGAAAACTCCAATGAGTTTCTTTCCTTGTGAATAGGGAGACTAGACCAAGAAATTTGTATTCTTCTTTTCCCCAAGGTAAAGTTAACTGAAATATTTTCAGATTAGACAAGTAGAAGCTCCTCAGTGCTCATAAAACAGTTAATGGAGTTTCTGGAGCTGTTCTGAGGATGAAGGAGGGTCTCAAAGTCACTAGTTAAAATCCTTATTTCCAAATGTTCTATTTCTTCTGTTAATCTAAGGAAATGCCAGTTATTTGTGATGCTTTGTGTCCTCCTTTCTTGTCATGGGGTTGGGGGCTCTTTCCCCCTCCTATGATATTTTGATACTCTTAAATTGATAAAAGGTATCACCCAAACAAATTATTGATTGAACAACTCATTGATTTGGAGATAGATAGGCAGAATGGATAGAGTGATAAACCTGGAGTCAAAATGACCTGTGTTCAAATTCCTACTCTTACATTTATTAGTTATGGGAACATGTACCAAATAATTTTACATTTATGGGCCTCAGTTTCCTTATTTCTAAAAATGGGCATTACTGTCAGCTGTAATTATCTTCATGTTTTAAAGCTCTTGCCCAATTTCATCGGTAAGCAATTCTTTGATATGTAATTCTGAATACCTAAAAAAAATTTACTCCCCTTCCCCCAAAAGGTGCAAATTAAAATGAAAAAATCTGTACCTATAAAGTTTAGAGAAAATTTATCTTAATATAAATAAACCAAATATCATTTGGTTTCATTTGTGTCCCAATTCTAAACAACCTACACATTTCAAGTCAGAATTACATGAAATACATTGATAGCTAAATAAATAGAGTGAGTACATGATTAATGTTTTTAAAATAGTAAACAGTTCACATTTGTAGCATTCCTTTAGCAGATTGGTCTGGTAAAGGTTGTTTTCATTCCTGCTTGGCAATCTGTGTTTTATTTATTTATTCACTCTTTTTATGGTGGAATGCCTCTATTTTATTTTACCTTTGGTCTTAATTTACTTTTGGGGGCAAAGTGAAAATATCTCCAATGAAATTAAGATAAAAAACAATTAGAAAACACAAGACTTTACAATAATCAGTTTTTGAAAACTTAAATTGACCTTTTTAAAGAAGTATGTGTGGTATATTTAATGAAAAGATACGGTTAATATTGTCTTTATATTTTTAATGACTCATAGCATTGAGTTCTATTTTTATAACTTGGAATTTTACAGAAAAGTAGAGTAAGCATAGGTAGTTTTCTTATAGGTTATAATCTTTAATGCTAAGGGAAAAGAAGTTAAAAGTACTCAAATGTCACAATAAGATTCAAAGTGGTAGATACAATTCAGCTTTGACTTCAAATCAGTTGGTTTAATGGCTGCAGTGATGGAATTGAAATCAGGAAAATCTGACTTCTATTTTTTGCCTCAGCCATCAACTGTGTGGCCTTTAATTGCCTTGCACTTCAGTTTCCATATTTGTAATGTGAAGAAGAAAGGGGAATGAGGAGAGAAGTTCTTCAACTCTAAATTGATCATCCAATGATCAAACAAAATACACCAAAAAAGTGAATGGAAGTTCCCAGATGGCAAGATATTTCCTTTTTGATTTCTGTTTTTGATTTTGTATGCTTAACATCAGTTACCATATTATAGTACATAGAAAGTTGTCCTGAAAGTTAAAGAGACTTGAATTTGTTTCTGATACTAACTAGTTCTGTGATTCAACTGAGAAGTCACTTAACCTTTTAGTGCTCCAGGCAGTACTCTAAGACTAAAAGTTGCAGAACAGCTGCTGATTTCCTCACAGAGAAATTTCCTACACAAATAAAGTCACCCCTCTTGAGAAAAAATTTCAGGGTCTTGCAATATAATATATAAACAAAAAAACAGAACATTGTCAGGTGCCCAGAAGAAAACATTAGGGAGAGTTCAAAATATATAACAATGAATTACCAGTTCAAGAAAGACTGTATATAGTAGAAGAAATGATTTTCATAATGTCCTTTTCTTTACTTCTTTATAGGTTGTTCTTTTCTCTGCAAGCACACTTTTTTTTTTTTTTTTTTTTTTTTTTTTTTTTTTTTTTTTTTTTTTTTTTTTGCTCTTCCACCTTTCCGCAAACAGGTTATAGTTAAGCAAGGATATATTTATGTATCCCAACCACACCAACTCTTCTCCGCACCCTCCCCCCCCCAATATATTCACACACATATCTTTCCTATTCCTGCTAACTCTTTGCTTTAATTCTGCTCCTTAACTTGCCTTGGTAATACTTAATCTTCCCCCACCCATGGGTTTCTTTATAGATTTTGGAAGGTGCTATTCTCTTCATGGTATATGTATGTAGTCTTACCTATTTAACCCATTCCTGATGTGAGTAGGTTTTCAGAACTATGAGCCCTCCTCCCCTTCTAATGCCATCGACTCTATTCTTCCTCTGTATCACATTTGTATAACATATTTACTATTTTTACCTTAACTCTGCCCCAATATTTTGAGTTACACAATTGATGATGTCTATCTTAAACATATGGTATACATTTCCATGTAAAAAACCATAAACAATATGTCTATATTAAGTTTCTTGAGACTGATCTCTGATATTGGCTCTTACATGTTAAATTTTCCATTGAGTTCTATTGAGTCCTGAAAATCTGTAAATTCATTGATGTCCATTTTTTTCCATTTAATATTATGGATAATTTTTCTGAATATGATATGTTTTGGCCAGAGGTCTAGTTCTTTTTTTTTTTAACATATATTTTTTTAAACATATACATTTTTTAAAAATTATAGCTTTTTATTGACAAGATATATGTATGGGTAATTTTTCAGCATTGACAGTTGCAAAATCTTTTGTTCCAATTTTTCCCCTCCTTCCCTTCTCCCCCTCCCCCAGATGGTAGGTTGACCAATATATGTTAAATATGTTAAAGTATAAGTTAAATACAATATACATATACATGTTCATACAGTTATTTTGCTATACAAAAAGAATCAGACTTTGAAATAGTGTACAATTAACATGTGAAGGAAATAAAAAATACAGGCAGACAAAAATAGAGGGATTGGGAATTCTATGAAGTGGTTCGTACTCATTTCCCAGAGTTCTTTCACTGGGTGTAGCTGGTTCAATTCATTACTTCTCTATTGGAACTGATCTGGTTCATCTCATTGTTGAAGAGAGCCAAGTCCATTGGAATTGATCATCATATAGTATTGTTATTGAAATATATAATGATCTCCTGGTTCTGCTCATTTCACTCAGTATCAGTTCATGCGAGTCTCTTCAGGCCTTTCTGAAATCATCTTGCTGGTCATTTTTTACCGAACAATAATATTCCATAATATTCATATACCACAATTTATTCAGCCATTCTTCAATTGATGGGCATCCACTCAGTTTCCAGTTTCTGGATACTACAAAGAAGGCTGCCACAAGCATTCTTGCACATACAGGTCACTTTCCCTTCTTTAACACTGCTGGATCAAAGGGTATGCACAGTCTGATAACTTTTTGAGCATAGTCCCAAATCACTCTCCAGAATGGCTGATATTCACAATTCCACCAACATTGTATCAGTGTCCCAGTTTTCCCACATCCCCTCCAACATTCTGCATTATCTTTCCTTGTCATTCTAACCAATCTAACAATGTGTAGTGGTATCTTAGAGTTGTCTTAATTTGAATTTCTCTTATTAATAATGACTTGGAGCATCTTTTCATATGGCTAGAAATAGTTTCAATTTCTTCTTCTAAGAATTGTCTATTCATATCCCTTGACCATTTATCAATTGGAGAATGGCTTGATATCTTATAAATTACAGTCAATTCCTATATATTTTGGAAATGAGGCCTTTATCAGAACCTTTGACTATAAAAATGTTTTCTCAATTTATTGCTTCCTTTCTAATCTTGTCTGCATTAGTTTTGTTTGTACAAAATCTTTTCAATTTGATGTAATTTTTTTTTCTTAGAGTTGATTAATAGCTTGTTCTATTTCTTTTTCTGAAATGGGACTATTTAAGCAATTTACTTCCTCCTCTATTAATCTGGGAATCAAAATTTTCTATTTTGTGATCAATAATGATCTCTAGTTCTTCTTTGGTCATAAATTCCTTTCTCTTCCACAGGTCTGAGAGATAAACTATCCTATGTTCTTCTAATTTGTTTATAAGCTCATGCTTTATGCCTATGTCATGAACCTATTTTGACCTTATCTTGGTGTACCGTGTAAAGTGTGGGTCAATGTCTAGTTTCTGCCATACTAATTTCCAATTTTCCCAGCAGTTTTTGTCAAATAATGAGTTCTTATCCCAAAAGTTGGGGTCTTTGGGTTTATCAAGCACTAGATTATTAAAGTTATTATTTTGTCCTTTGTACCTAACCTATTCAACTGATCAACTAGTCTATTTTTTAGCCAGTACCAAATGGTTTTGGTAATTGCTGCTTTATAATATAATTTTAGATCTGGTACAGCCAGGCCACCTTCATTTAATTTTTTTTTTTCATTAGTTCCTTTGAAATTCTTGACCTTTTGTTTTTCCATATGAACTTTGTTGTTATTTTTTCTAGGTTATTAAAATAGTTTTTTGGGAGTTTGATTGGTATAGCACTAAATAAATAGATTAGTTTAGGTAGTATTGTCATCTTTATTATATTTGCTTGCCCTATCCAAGAGCATTTAAAATTTTTCCAATTGGTTAAATCTGACTTTATTTGTGTGGAAAGTGTTTTGTAGTTTTGCTCATATAATTCCTGATTTTTCTTTGGCAGATAGATTCCTAAATAATTTATACTATCAGTAGTTACTTTAAATGGAATTTCTCTTTATAACTCTAACTGTTGGATTTGTTAGTGATATATAAGAATGCTGATGATTTATGTGGGTTTATTTTGTATCCTGAAACTTTGCTAAAGGTATGGATTATTTCTAATAGTTTTTTAGTAGAATCTCTGGGGTTCTCTAAGTAAACCAACATATCATCACCAACATCCTCATTACCTACTCTAATTCCTTTAATCTCTTTCTCAACTCTTATTGCCAAAGCTAGCATTTCTAATACAATATTGAATAGTAATGGTGATAGTGGGCAACCTTGTTTTACTCCTGGTCTTGTTGGGAATGGTTCCAGTTTATCCCTATTACATATGATGTTTACTGATGGTTTTTAAAAGATGCTACTGATTATTTTAAGGAAAAGTCCATTCATTCCTATACTCTCAAGTGTTTTTTTAATAGGAATGGATGTTGGATTTTATCAAATGCTTTTTCTGCATCTATTGAGATGATCATATGGTTTTTGTTAATTTGGTTATTGATATGGTCAATTATACTGATGGTTCTCCTAATATTGAACCAGGCCGGCATTCCTAGTATAAATCCTACTTGGTCATGGTGTATTATCCTGGGGATGATTTTCTGTAATCTTTTTGTTAACATTTTATTTAAGATTTTTGCATCAATATTCATTAGGGGGATTGGTCTATAAATTTCTTTCTCTGTTTTCAACCTACCTGGTTTAGGTATCAGTACCATGTCTATGTCATAAAAGGAATTTGGTAGAACTCCTTCATTCCCTATTTTTTCAAATAGTTTATATAACATTGGAGTTAATTGTACTTTAAATGTTTGGTAGAATTCACATCTAAATCCATCTGGCCCTGAGGATTTTTTCTTAGAGTTGATTAATAGCTTGTTCTATTTCTTTTTCTGAAATGGGACTATTTAAGCAATTTACTTCCTCCTCTGTTAATCTGGGAAGCCTATTTTTTGGAGGTAATCATCCATTTCATTTAGGTTATCAAATTTATTGGCATAAAGTTGGGCAAAGTAACTCCTTATTATTGCTCTAATTTCCTTTTCATTGGTGGAAAGTTCTCCCTTTTCATTTTTAAGACTAACAATTTGATTTTCCTCTTTCCTTTATCTAATCAGATTTATCAAAGGTTTGTCTGTTTTATTGGTTTTTTCATAAAACCAACTCTTAGTTTTATTTATTAATTCAATAGTTTTTTTTTTTTTACTTTCAATATTATTAATTTCTCCTTTTAATTTTAGAATTTCAAGTTTAGTATTTGATTGGGAGTTTTTAATTTGTTTTTTTTTTCTAGCTTTTTAAGTTGCAAGCCCAAGTCATTGATCTTTTCTTTCTCTATTTTATTCAAGTAAGCCTCTAAGGATATAAAATTTCCCCTTATTACCACTTTGGCTGCATCCCACAAATTTTGGTATGATGTCTCATCGTTGTCATTATCTTGAGTGAAATTATTAATTGTGTCTATAATTTGCTGTTTTACCCAAGTTGCTGTTTCACGATGAGATTATTTAGTTTCCAATTACTTTTTGGTCTATTTACACCTAACTTTTGGTTGAATATAGTTTTTCTTGCATTGTGATCTGAAAAGAAAGTATTTACTATTTCTGCCTTCCTGCATTTAATTTTGAGGTCTTTATGTCCTAATAGATGGTCAAGTTTTGTGTAGATTCCATGAACTGCTGAGAAGAAAGTATATTCCTTTGTGTCTCCATTCAGTTTTCTCCAAAGATCTATCATACCTAATTTTTCTAATATTCTATTTACCTCTTTAATTTCTTTCTTATTTGTTTTGTGGGTTGCTTTATCTAATTCTGAGAGTGCAAGATTGAGATCTCCCACCATTATAGTTTAGCTGTCTATTTCTTCTTGCAACTCTCTTAACTTCTCCTTTAGGAAGTTAGATGCTGTACCACTTGGTGCATATATGTTTACTATTGATATTGCTTCATTGTCTATGCTACCCCTTAGCAAGATATAGTTTCTTTCCTTATCTCTTTTAATTAGATCAATTTTTGCTTTTACTTGATTTGAAATAAGGATGGCTACGCCTGCTTTTTTGACTTCACATGAAGCATAATAGATTCTGCTCCAGTCTTTTATCTTTACTCTGTATGTATCTCCCTGCTCTAAATGTGTTTCCTGTAAACAACATATTGTAGGGTTCTGACTTTTGATCCAGTCTGCTATCTGCCTCTGATTTATGGGAGAGTTCATCCCCTTCACATTTACTTAAAATTACTAATTCTGTATTTCCTGCCATCTTATCATCCCCAGATTATGCTTTTCTTGTTCTTGCTCCCCCTCCCCTCCCTTACCCCCTTTCCCAGTATTAAACTTATGGCCACCACTTGCCTCATGCAGCTCTCCCTTTTCAGAATCCCTCCCATCCCCTTTGAATCCCTTCCCCTTTCTTCTACTTTTCTCTTATTACTCTTTTCCTTTTCCCTTTTCCTCTCCCACTTTTTAATGAGGTGAGGGAAGTTTCTCTGTAAACCAAATATGTCAATTATTGTCTTTTTGAGTCAACTCTGATGAGAGTATGATTCAGATAATGTTCCTCCCCCTCTCTAAATTCCCTCAGATATGATAGGTTTCTTTTGCCTCTTCATGGGATGTAGTTCCCCTCTTTTTAATTTCCCCTTTTCCCTTTTTCTGATACTGTCCCCTTTCCATTTCTACTTCCCTTTTTTATGTTATAGCAGTAAAATCAAATTATACATGTACTCTTTATGTATATCCATAACAGAAATACAGTTTTCAAGAGTTCTTTTTACCTTTTTCTGCTTCTCTTGAGTTCTATGGTTGGGGATCAAATTTTTTGTTTAGATCTGTTTTTTTCCTTAGAAACAAATGGAATTCATCTGTTTCATTTAATGTCCATTTTTTTTTTGAGCATTGAAAATGCTCAGCTTAGCTGAGTAATTTATTCTTGGCTGCATTCCAAGTTCTTTTGCCTTTTGGAATATTAGATTCCAGGCCCTTTGATCTTTTAATGTGGAAGCAACTAGATCTTGATGACTCTTATTGTGGCTTCTCGGTATTTGAATTGGTTTTTTTTTTTTTTTTTTTTTTTTCTGGCTGCTTATAATATATTTTCCTTAGTCTGATAGTTCTGAAATTTAGCCACAATATTCCTTGGGGTTTTTATTTTAGGGTCTTTTCCAAAAAGTGTTTGATGAATTCTTTCAATGCCTATTTTACCTTCTGATTCTATTACATCTGAGCAGTTCTCTTTGATGATTTCCTGTAAAATGGTACCTAGGCTCTTTTTTTTTTTAAATCACAATTTTCAGGAAGTCCAATAGTCCTCAGATTATCTCTCCTAGATCTATGTTACAGGTCTACTGTTTTTCCAAGTAGATATTTAACGTTTTTCTAATTTTTCCTTTTTTGGTTTTGCCTGACTGATTCCTGTAGTCTCAATGAATCATTCATTTCTATTTGTTCAGTTCTGATTTTTAATGAGTTATTTTCTTCATTAGCTTTTTAACTTTCTTTTTGTATATGTCCAATTGAGTTTTTAAATGAGTTGTTTTGCTCTATGGGATTTTTTTCCATTTCACTAATTTTTTTAATGAGTTATTTTTTTTTCCAATTCACAAATTCTGTTTCCCTGCACTTCCTGGGAGTTCTTTACTTTTTCCAATTCACATTTCAGGAAGTTGTTACTCTCTTGCATTGCTTCTCTTTACCTTCCCCATTTTTCTTCTAGATCTCTTTTAAGATTTTTTATAGTTTCTTCTTTGACAGCCTTGTGTGATGGGGACCAGATTACATCTCCTTTTGTGGTTTTGTCTGGAGACTGTCTGTTATTAGTCTCCTTGGGGTTGAAAACCTTCTCTCTTTCTGTATAGAAGCTATCAAGCGTCCTTTTGGCTTTTTTACTCTTTTTGTTGTTGTTGTTGTTGTTGTAAGCCTTTAAGGTTTTCCTTCAGGGGAAGGAGGTTACCAGTTTCTCTGTAGATCAGGGATAGATATATGGACAGTAGCTGCCCTGCAAACAGGCTGCAAAGAGCAGCCAAACTGTGGAAGTTCTTAGGGAAAAGGTCCACACTGGAAGTGACTTGACTGGGTGGCACAGCAGAGCTGGTGAAGTCCCCTGCGAAGAGCCCCACTGGAGGATTAGCATCTGCCTTGGGGCTAGAGGCTGAGCAGCAAAAGTGTCACTGCCCCAGGCTAAAACCTGCTTTGGGTATTAGCAGTTGCCCTGCTCCGCATGGCACCGGAAGTGTTTCTGCTCTGAGGAGCACAGTCCCACTGAGGGACAGCACCACTTGCCTCAGGCCAAGCCCCACACTGTACAGATTAGAGGCTGCCCTGGGCTGTGCCCCCTTGCTGTGCAGATTTGTAACTGCCCCAGCAAAAGCCTGCTGCTGCAGAATGGGGCTGCACAGCTGTGTTGTGGTTTGTGCTGTCACTCACTTCTGCTTTTGAGTGGGCATAGCCAGATCCTGTTGGGTTCTGGCAATTTTTAGAGTACCCTCTATCTTTGGCTTTAATTTCTCTGTTGGTCTACTGCTTTCCAACCATAGAAGAGCAGTCAACTTATGGTAGAGTCCACCATGTAAATTTTCCAGCCATGGAGATCACCACTGCCCTCTATCCACTACATTTGCTAGCCTCTCCTATTTCCCTGCTTGTGCTGGTCTGCTCCTCCTACTCAGGACAAACCTTTTCTTGCGATCTTTCAGATTATCTTCAGCTGGTAAATTGTTGTAGTTCCAATCTTCATGAATTTTGCCAGTCAAGAGCTATTTTTGAGGCTGATTTTAATAATTAATAATGAGGGTATGAGAGGAGCTTAGAAAGTTGCGTGTGCCTTCTTTACCATCTTGGCTCTGCCAGCATATACATATTTATACAATAATCTCACATGTGCCTAATTCACCATCTTGGCTCTGCCAACATATATATATATATATATATATATAATCTTGCTGCACAAGAGAAATCAGATCAAAAAGGAAAAAAAAATGGGAAAGAAAACAAAATACAAGCCAACAACAACAAAAAGATTACAAAAATTACAAAATGCTATGTTGTAATTCATACTCAGTTCCTGCAGTTCTCTCTCTGGGAGTAGATGGCTCTCTTCATCACAAGATCATTGGAACTGGATCAATCACCTCATTGTTGGAAAGAGTCATGTCCATCAGAATTGATCATCGTATAATATTGATGTTGTTGTGTACAATGATCTCCTGGTTCTGCTCATTTCTGCTCATTTCACTTGGTATCACTTCATTTAAGTCTCTCTAGGCCTTTCTAAAATCATCCTCCTGATCTTTTCTTATAGAAAGATAATATTCCATAACATTTTTATATCATAACTTATTCAGCCATTCTCCAGCTGATAGGCATCTACTCAGTTTCCACTTTCTTGCCACTATAAAAAGGGCCGCTGCAAACATTTTTGTGCATGTGGGTCAGAAATCTAATTCTTGCTGGCATATGTGATTCTAAATCCTCTGAACTTTTATTGGAGCTGCTGCTAAGTCCAGCCCAATTCTAGTTGTAGCTCCAGAGTATCTGAATTGTTTTTTTCTTGTTTCTTGCAAAATTTTCTTTTTGATCTAAGGGTTTCCAAATTTGGCAATAATATTCCTATGTGCTTTTCATAAAGGATCTCTGAAGTTGTAATTAGTGGATTTTTAAAAATTTCTACTTTCCCCTCCTGTTCTAACACTCCAGGACAATTTTCTTGGATTATTTCTTGCAATTTTAAGATCACAGTTTTCAGGTAGTCCAAATTATTCTTATATATTTTTTCTTGATCTGTTCTTCAGATTTATTGTTTTTCTTATGAGATGTTTCATATTCTGTTTTTTTTTTTTCATTCTTTATATTTTGTTTTGTTATTTCTTGGTCTTATAACTTACTGGTTTTCCTTTGCTCAGTACTAATTTTCAAAGAGTAATTTTTGTCTTTAAGACACTATCTCCTTTTCTAATTAACTTTTTTTAATAATCTTATTTTTTCTTGGATGGTTTTTATTTTTTATTTTTCACTCAATGTTTTCCATTTGATTTTAATTTTTTTTTGAGTTTTATAAATTTTTTTTTTGGGCAGAAATACATTTATCATTACTCTTTGGGGTAGAAGCAGCTTTTTTTTTTTTTTTTTTAAACTTGTGTCCTCTTCTGAAGATGAACCCTGGTCTTCCCTGTTCCTATAGTAAATTTCTATGGTTGGGGGTTCTTTGTCCTTTACCAATTCATTTTTTTTTCTGGGAAGTATTAATGTAAGCATCTCCAACCATAGGGTGAGGAGAATAGTGGTGCTTCTAGCTTCACTTTAGATCTCCCCTCTGACCTAGAAAATCCCAAACCAAAAGCTCCATTCAGTGCAAGTGCCTATAGCTAGTAGTGTTCCTGCCCCACTGCTTTTACAGTTGCTTGGATGTGCTGGTTCCTTCTAGCTCAGGGCCAAGACTCTGCAACTCAGCTGGGTTTGTTATTCCTAATCAGCTAAAGTTCACTCAGGTTTTCCAGATTCAGATCCCTCCTCCCCATCCCTGGACCCTGAAGTCCAGGAGGTGAAAATTCCTGTCTTTCCTGAGGAGGCTGCAGCCAATCCCAGCTAGCCTCAGGGATCCTTACTTGATCTTTGTGTTGAGCTAATCTGGAAGTGTTTTTACTTCCCACTGGTTAATCCCTGGCATGGGAGCTTTCTTTGAATCTTCTTGGATTGTGCCATGAAGCCCCTATTCTGCCCCAAGTTTTCTTGATTTTTCACCAGTCTGTGTTAGCTCTGAGTTGCAAATTTATTCTGTTTGGGGAGGAAATCTGGAGAGTTTGAAATTTACTGTCCTATTCTGCCATCTTTCTAGAATCCTCCTCCTTGTTTTCATTGAGTTTAATTTTAAGCCATGCTAACTCTGAGAAAAATAAAAACATTTGACATTAACATCATGCCTAAACTATGGAAATACTTTACTGTTTTGTTCCCTTTCACACTCTAATCCTTTTTCTATTCATCTGCCAGATTGATTTTTTTTTTATGTTTTGGAAACAGTATTTTATTTTTTCCAATTATATCTAAAGATGGTTTTCAACATTCATTTTTTAATAGAATTTTTACTGCTTAATTTTTTCTTTCTCCTTCCATCCCTCACATCCCCCTCACTAAAATGACATTGAAATAGATTATACATGTGCCTATTCATATTTTTGACCATTGATCAATTGGAGAATGACTTATATTCTTATAAAGGTAACTCATTTCTCTCTATATTTTAATAATAAGTCCTTTATCAGAAACACTGATTGTAAATTTATTTCCCATTTTTCTACTTTTCTTCTAATTTGGGTTATATTGGTTTGATTTGTGTAAACATTTTTAAATTTAATATAATTAAAATTATCCATTTTGCATCTTATAATGTTCCCTATCTCTTGTTTGACTATAAATTCTTTCCTTCTTCATAGATCTGATAGGCAAACTATTCCTTGCTCTCTTAATTTATGTTTGGTATCACCCTTTATTTTTAAATCATATACCCATTTTGACCTTATCTTGGTCTGTGGTGTGAGATGTTGTTCTATTTTCCAGTTTTTTAACAGTTTTCCTCAAATAGCGAGTTCTTATTCCAGAAGCTGTCTTGGATCATCAAATAGTTGATTATTATAGTCATTTGCTACTGTATTTTGTATGTCTAATATAATTAATTTTAATCTGCTTTTCGATGGATCCTTACTATATGTGATTTTTGTTGCATGATGATCTGAAAAGCATGCATTTGATATTTCTACCTTTCTGCATTTGAAAATGATGTTTTATGGTCTAATACACGATCACTTTTTGTGTAGGTGCTCCATACTGCTGAGAAAAAAAGATATATTCTTTTCTATCCCCATTCAGTTTTCTCCAAAGGTTTATCATATCTAACTTTTCTTAAATTCTATTTACCTCTTTAATTTCCTTCTTTTTTGTTTTATGGTTAGATTCATCTAGTTCTGAGAAAGAAGAGTGAAGGTCCTCCACTAGAGTAGTTCTGCCAACTATTTCTTCCTATACCCCACTTAATTTCTCTAAGAATTTGGATGCTATGCCACTTGATGTACATATGTTCATTGTCTATTACTTTTTTTTTAGCAACATTTAATTTTTTTCTTATCTCTTTTAATTAGATCCATTTTTGCTTTTGCTTTGTCTGAAATTGGTATTGCTGCCCGTTTTGTTTTGTTTTTGTTATTTGTTTAGTTTTTACTCAGCTGAAGTATAATATATTCTGATACAGACTTTTACCTTTACTCTGTGTGTGTGTATGTCTCTTTGTTTCAAATGTGTTTCTTATAAACAACATATTGTATGAATTTTTATTCATTCTGCTATGTGACTCTGTTTTATGGGAGAGTTCATGACTTCCATGTTCATAGTTATGATAGCTAATTGTGTGTATCCTTCCATCCTATTTTTCCTTTCTTTATACTTCTCTTTCTCTCTTCCCTTCCTCTCTCTCTCTCTCTCTCTCTCTCTCTCTCTCTCTTTTCTTTCAGCCTGTTCTTTCTCACCAGTGTTTTGCTCTTGATCACCAACTCTCTCTATTTGTCCTTCCTTCTATCACACCCAGCCCCCTATTTTCTTCTTTCCTTCTCCTACTTCCCTTTAGGATAAGATAGATTTCTTTATCCAACTGAATGTGCATGCTGTTTTCTCTTTGAATCAAATCTGAGGAGAGTAAGATTCATATAATGCTCACTCCCTATTTTCTTTCCCTTTACTGTAATACGTCTTTCATGGTTCTTCTTGGATTGTAATTTATCCCATTCTGCCTTCATCTTTCCTCTTTTCCAAATACAATCCTTTTCTTTCACCCCTTAATTTTTTTTTTAAAAATCATTACATTAAAGTCAATTTATATTCACATCCTTTCTCTATACTTTATCTAACTGTCCAAATAGAAATAGAGTTCTCGAGTCCAAATATCATATTCCCATTAGAGAATATGAAGTTTAATTATTGAATACCATGTTTTTTTTTTTTTTTCTCTTTCCTATTTGCACTTTTATGCTTTTCTTGAGTCTTATATTTGGAAATCAGATTTAGTGTGGGGCTCTGGTCTTTTCATAAGAAAAGTTTGAGAATCCCTTATTTCATTGAATATTCATCTTTCACTCTGCAAGATTATGCTCAATTTTGCTGGGTAGTTAATGCTTGGTTGTAATTCAAGTTCCTTTGCTTCTGGAATATATTCCAAGCTCTGATCCTTTAATGGAGAAACTGCTAAATTTTGTGTAATTCTGATTAAGGATCCTTAATTCTTTTGGATTACTTTTGAAATTTGTCTGTAATTTTCCTTGGAGTTTTTATTTTGGGAATTCTTTCAAGATTGGTGGATTTTTTCAATGAATATTTAATCCTCTGGTTTCAGGATGTTAGGGCAGTTTTCTTCAATAATTTCTTAAAAGAAGCTGGTCAGGCTCTTTTTTTTTAATCATAATTTATAAACCATTTCTCCTCGATCTATTTTCCATGTCACTTGTTTTTCCAATGAGGTATTTTTATATTCTCTTCCATATCTTCATTCTTTTGATTTTGTTTGACTGATTTATGATGTTCTAATGGAGTCCTTAATTTCTACTTGCCCAATTCTCATATTTAAGGAATTATTTTCTTTACATAGCTTTTGTACCTCCTTTTTCATTTAGCCAATTCTATTTTTTAAGAAGTTATTTTCTTCAGCTAATTTTTGTGCTTCCTTTTCTAAGCTATTGATTCTTTTCCCATGCTTTTCTTGAATAACTCTCATGTCCTTTCCCTTTTTTCTTCTCCTTCTCTTGCTTGATTTTAAAAATCCTTTTAAAATTCTTCCAAGAAGACTTTTTAGAGTCGATACTAAATCCTATTCTCATTTCAGACTTCACTTGTAGACATTTTAATATTATTCTCCTGTTCTGAGTTTGTGTTTGGATCTTCCCTTTTACCATAGTGGCTTTTTGTGGTAAGGGAT
This sequence comes from Antechinus flavipes, assembly GCF_016432865.1. Classification (NCBI taxonomy): domain Eukaryota; kingdom Metazoa; phylum Chordata; class Mammalia; order Dasyuromorphia; family Dasyuridae; genus Antechinus; species Antechinus flavipes. The sequence goes on along the minus strand of NC_067399.1, from coordinate 117,846,787 downwards.
CATTTTGTTGTTATTATTATTGTTTTGATCATTTTTAAAAGTTGAACTCTCCTCTGAGGAGATAGGGGGCACTATCCAGATTTTTTTTTGCACTGGGGGATAAGGAACTTGTTCCCTGGATTACAGTACTAGGGCCTCTTGAGTTGGGAGTTGCCCACTGCACTAGGGTAGTCCAGCCTACTTGTGCCTGTTGTGTTCTGGGTTCTGGGGTTGGCATTTTCCCTGTCATTTTGGGGCTAGATGCCTCAAAGCTAGCATACTGTACCACTAGCCTACTAAGCCACTTCCCTTTTGCCCAAGTGAGACAGACCTTTTCAAAAGTTCTTCCAAGTTATCTTGGGTTAGAAAATTGTTTCATTCTGTGTTTTTGTGAATTCTATTACTCTCAATTTTTTTTTAGAGGCTTGATTTGATGTTAAACTGGGGAGAATTCAGGTAACTTCCTGGTTTCTTTTTGTCCTCTTGGTTCCCATCCATATTGACCTTTTTGAAGTGTAGATCTGACTCTATTATCCCATTCAATAAACTCTTCTGCCTCCTTACTATCTTCAGGGTCAAATATATGCAGTATATAGCCCCTCTTGTTGTGAGGGCTGTTCCCCTATATACAGTACAGAGGTGTCATTGTGTGGATTAAAGGTAAGTAGAATAGATATTTCTAACTTTTCTCTTCCTAACTTTCTCCAAGCAAAAGTCTAATTCCTGTCCATAAGGGAAACAAGCAGTTGGATTTGGAAGTTAACTCTGATCTTCTCAAAGACAGGGTGTACTTGACTAGAATTATATCTAGCTATTCTCTTACATATTATTAGTTTAGGGGATGTGATTTTGGAATTCAATTTAGCTTCTGATCACTTTGAATATTTTTTTGGGGGGCAGGACTTGACATATTTCCAAGGCTTGTCCTTTAACCAACAAATACCAATTCCATAATGAATACATTTAATGCTTAGCCAAAAAGATCATTTTTTTTCCCAAATTGATTGCAAAACAGAAATGAGAGAAAGTTTACATAAGCGGATATATACCAGACAATATGTAGAATCTCCCACTGGCAGTGAGAAAACTCAGCTAGACCAAAAGAAAGAATCTTGTCTGTCTGTCTCTGTTTCTGTCTCTCTGTCTCTTTCTTTCTCTGTCTCTCTCTCTCCCTCAGCTGGAAGCCAGACGTGCCCAAAGGAATTAAAAGCCGAAAAAGAACTTGGAGTTTGAAGGAGAATCTCTCTCCAATTTTGCCCTGCCCCTCATGGAAGCATGGGCATTAATCTCCACCACGGGAGTAAGAACTCTATACCATGGGGCTTTGGAAATGGTTACATATAAAACCATCTGTTTGCCATTTTAAAGCTCTTTAAGACCTGCCTCTTCTTTTTTTCCATTGTTTTTACATATTACTCCCTGTCACATATTTTGTGATACAATGGAACTATTCTCTTTGCTGTTTCTCATGCAAATACTCCACCTCTTCACTTCAGGCGTTTTCATTGGCTATCCCCTCTTGACTTGAATTTTTTCCTCTCATCTAAGTCTCCAGATTTTTATGCCTTCTTTCAAGTTTTAGATAAAAGCCACTTTTGCTAGAAGTCTATTTTAACTTCTCTCCCCTTAAGATTAATCCCTTAAACTATGTTAAAATCTCCGAATTATTATATCTATCCATCTATCTACACACACACACACACACACACACACACACACACACACAGAGTTTGTATATAGTATTGCATTATCTGCTCCAGAAGACTATGAGTGACTTGAGAACTTTTATTTTTTGACCTTTCTTTGTATCTTCAGGGCTTGGTATAGTGCCTGGCACATAGTAGGCATTTAAAAAAAAAAACACTTTTTGACTTGACTCACTGACTTAATTATTCCACATTCTGATATACACTTTACCAATGACACCCTATCTAGTATTTTATTTAACTTTTAGCAGATAATTTATTTCAGCATCCCCTTCCCCAGTTAAGATAGAATACACTCATTTAATCTGAAGGAATCATTAATGGGAAGGTTTTCCACATTTGAAAATTGAATATGTGTGCATGTGTACAGATATACATACGAAATGAGTTTATAAAATGAAAGGAGTAGATAATTGAAGGAAACTAGCATAGGTAAGGATATGTTGAAAGGAACAGATATAAGGGGATGCTGATTAAAACCTAGAGGCTGCTATATTTAAAGTTGCAGAGAATAGATTCTAGATCTAGCCAACTTCAGAATATAAAAGGACTATTTAGTATTTAGCCTAGACAGGATTGCATAGTATAGTGTGGGGGAAAGGCTAGATACAGAAAAATAACTTTGATAAATTAAATCTAAAAGAACAAAACCAATCCCTCCTCCCAGCAAGCACAAACTTTAACTACTTGATATTTTCAGGAAGCAGGGCAAAAAACAGAACTGCTTGACTTACCTTCTTTGCCCTTTGGTTTTCTTGAAGTAAATGTAGCCAGTTGGGATTTTGCCTTTGTGATAAAATTGATTTCTCAAAATACCTCTTGCTGAAGAATAGTATTTAGGCCATCTTTTTCTCCAGCAGTCAGGAAATCCTGAACATATAAGGATTTTGTTATGTGGTTCTTTTTTAGTTTGTTTTTTCAATTGTTTTTATTGTTTTAGTTGTTTTCTTGGCAAAGATACTGGAGTGGTTTGCTATTTTCTCCTTCACTTCATTTTTATAGATGAGGAAACTGAGGCAAACAGGAGTAAGTGACTTGCCCAGGATCACACAATTGGTAAATGTCTGAAGCCAGATTTGAAGTTAGGAAGATGAGTCTTCCTGTCTCCAGTCCTAGAACTCTATTTATTGCTCTATCTAGTTGCCTTAAAGATTCAATTACCATTATATGCATTCTTGAACTTGCTCCTCCCCAAAAAGACATACCTCCAGATTAATTTCTCTTTTTCTCTCCCCCTCCCACTTGTGTCCCTTGTTGGACTTTTCTGGCTCTCTTCATCTGGAGAGATCTGAGATGAAAAATTGGTGTGAACAAAGAACTTCCACATTCCCATATTTGCCTATTTCATTTACTTCCTGGATAATTCATGGGTACGTCTCCTTCTTGGGAGATTAACTTCCTAATATGCAAGTTTACAACAGGAAAAAAAATCATGATTTTCCATTAAACTCCATAAACAACATCAATTCAACAAATCTTTATTAAGCTTCTTCTATGTGCAAGGCATTATATATACAAAGAGAAAAACAAACTAGTTCCTACCATCCAGTAGCTTATATTCTTCCTGAATATTCCTCATTATTAAAAATATCTATAATTTATTTTAAAATTCTAATATTTTATTAATAAATATTTATGGATTTATGGATTAATAAATATTTATAGTAACATATGTACATAACATATATATATTTCTTTTCAAGATTTCAAAATAACTGGTTCTTTAAATTCAGCCTTTCTTGAAACTGCTCTTGGGCTAATTGTGAGGCTTTTCTTAGGCTCAGCATCATGCCTATTGCTAAATCAAGGATACAATTGCTTTTGTAAAGTAGTTCCTAAGACAGGAAGATAATAGACAGTCAGCAAATTCAAATCCCTTCCTCCTCTCTCTTTCTCCCCTGCTTCCGGACTAGGCTTGACATTCCCCAACAAGTCCTATTACTTTACAGTGATTATGTTGTCAATTATTTCTTCCTTAATGTTTAGATTGGGGGAGATCTCTTAAGATTCAGTCATCTTTAGTGAATCTTTTCAGTGTGGACAAAGGGGATGGGTTGAGGAGTTGTCTTTTGCTAAGAAAGAAAGGATAATTTTGTATCATGTTCTTTCTCTCTTTCTTAAAAAAAAGTCATCATCAAAACCCTGCTTTCCACCCTTTAGTATCTTGCTAAATGAGTTTTAGTTATCTCGTGCACTAATGACCTTGCAGAGTTTGAAATTCAACTGGGAAGGTATAGTTCACAAAGGGCGGGTAATTTGCTGCATCCATTCCCCTGGGATACATTAAGGCTGATCATATCATCCATTATGTACTTCGCTTTATGTTTTTATCACATATTCTAAACAAAGTATCATCTGGGCAACAAAATACATTTTCCAGTATTTTGGTAACTAATGACTTTCAGATGCTTTTAGAAAAAAAAAATTGGAATGCCCCACACATCAGTCTGAGCTCACCATGCCATCTGTACTCTCAGCATAGATGATTTAAAATTAAAGCCATATAGAATTGCAATAACGCTTAATCTATGCTGTGAGTTACTAAGTGATATGGGCAAAAAAATGTGCCTAATCAGATCTCATTTAATAAATGATACTATCCATGTTGCCCTTCTTGCTCTCTTCTATGGGAACAGAGGTACTTTCTTTCATACAAAGGTGAGATAGCCGGAGAAGGCTTTCTTTGACACCATTGCTTCTCTTCTCCATTCTATGCCTGGGAGTATTTGGTCTTCTACTTTGGCCTGTGGGGCCTTAAATTGAATTTACAGAAATCAAACTCGAGTTCTTTCTACTCCTTGATGTTCTCCCAGGTGAGCTCCTGGGCTTCATGCTAATACTTCTAAAGCAAGCAAACTTTAAGCTAATTATGTGCTGGTGTATTCTCCCTTGCTGAATTTTGGCAGGTTGCTTCTGTAAATTATGAAAAATAAATGTGAAATATGCAGATGTCTTTTGTTTGAAGCAGCTGTTTGGTCCGTCTTGCCAGAATCTAATCAGCTGTTTCCCTTGGGGTTTTCAGTCCTCTCTGCCCACCCCCATCCCCAACAAGAGTGTCCAAGAGCTGCTTGAAAACATGAAGGGATGGTAATGCCTCATCACAGGCATTTGAGGAAACCTCTTTCAAACTACTTGAGTTAGACATCTTTGTTAAGGAGAACAAAGATGGAGAGACAATTCAGACTGAATAGTCAATCTGGACTAGAAAATTCTTGGGGTATGTTTTTCTTTTTGGTCTATAGAGGGAGAAGGAGGAAAATAGTCAATAAGACATTATTCAATATGTGTTATAGATCAGGTCCTATTCTAAATGCTAGAGATATAAAAGAAGGCAAAAAAAAATCCAACAAAGAAAAACAAAAAACGACTAGCCAAAGAAAAACAAAACAAAACCCAAACCCAAAACAAAACCAAAAAACTCAAACCTATCCTTGCTTTCAAGGAGGTCATAGTTCAATGGAAAGACAGTATGCAAATAAGTATATACAAACATGACATATGTTGAATAAATTGGAGATAATTTTTGAAGGAAGACATGGTATTAAGAGTGATCAGAAAAGGCTTCTCATAGAAGCTAGGATTTTAATTAAAATTTAAGTGATAAGTTTTTTCCCTACTGTCTGATGTAGTTTTCTTTTCAATTTAGACATTGATAGTCTGATGGATTTCAGCAATTTTTATGATAAGTAAGTTGGTCACACTGGTCATGCTATGGTTCAATTCTCTCCCACAAAGAGACCAAGGTAGGGTCAAAGTAGAAAAGTAGACATTTCACATTTGTCTCATTGAATCAAATAAAGTAAGATTCCAGATAGGAGAATTCAGGCACAAAAAATAAATCGGCATTTATTTTCATATGGCAAAGAAGAAAAACCATGTTCAAATCTAAGTGAACAGTATGATTGCAGAGCTTTTTCATACCTGAAAATGATTAATTAAATGGTCCCAAAATTTAGGTTCAAAGTGAATTATGTATTTGGGTAAATTGTACTTCAGATATCCAAATTCATCATGTATCAATTAATAAGAATTTATAAAATCTCACTACTCTCTATTTGATACTATTCTAGTTTAAATACCTCCACCCCCCTTTTCCCACATATAATGTTGAGTCAATTTCATGAAGGATAATCCTGTGACATTGCCTACTATATGTTAAGAGGAATATAACTTAAGATTTGTTGATAGGAACTGTGGAGAGACTTTGATGGAGAGAGAAAAACAACTTTTGAGAGAAAAAGGGCAAGAAAGACAAAAAAATGATGGGAGTATTTGGAGCATCAGACATGGAGAAGCCAGTTTTCAATATGACCTGTGATCACCAGGATTTATACCTCCAAAGACTACTAAGAACAGAATTTCCTGGTGAGATATGGTGAAATGATTTTTTTTTCCTCAGTCCAGCTGATTTTTGTCTTGGTCCCAAGTCAGAGTCCATTTATGGTTGCACATGCCATTCTTAATCTACTACACAGATATAATTCTAGATCAATACCTCTTTTGGCTATAGGAGAGTGAAGTGATCCCTCAGCTTGGATTTAGCTTCCTATTACTCCTCTCACCATGAGCAAATCAACCAAGATCCTTCCTATAAACTCTACCATTATGGTGGGGATGACAGATAGATGATAATCTATCATATTTGTAGATAAATCTTTATCATCTCTGTTTCTCTCTTCCAGTCATTTATGTATCTGTCTGTCTGCCTATTTATCCATCTCTTTATGAGGGTTGTCCAATATTATCTAGAGTTTAAATTATTACAAGAGCTAATCCATATTATACTAATCAATGTGAATAAAAAGACAAAAATAAAACGGTATTTTTCCCCAAGCAGCTTAAATTCTATTGAAGGGAAGCACACCATATATTTTACATATACACAGATAAGAGAGAAAAAGAAAGATTTTTTGGGGGGGAGGAAATACTAGAAGGAGGTGGAATATGGAAAGACTTCATATAGAAGGTTGTACTCTAAACTTTGAAGAAAACTAGATATCGATGAGGAAGATAGCCTATGCAAAGGCAAAGAGTTGGGAAATGAAAAGTTGAGGATAAGAACAAGAGAGTCTATTTGTCTATATCAAAGAATGAGTAAAAGTCTTGATTTCTTAAACTTGAGAGATAGATTAGAGGGGTTTGGTTTTCTTCATTTGATAATGTAAAGATATCCATTGGAATTTATTAAGCACTTCATAGCTGTGCTTCAGAAAAAATCATTTTAGTAACTATATGGAAGATACATTTAATTTCAGCCTTGACTAATTCCACCAAGTTCATTATTTTTTCTCATTTTAGAATTTTGTGTCCATTTTCTAAGGTGAAAGTCGTATTTCTGTCAAATTAATTTCTCCTACGAATATGTCCTCTTTTTCTTTTGGGCTCACCTTTTATCATTGTTTAGCTTATGGATAAGCAGAATACAAAGCTAAAAAAAGGAGATAACTCTCTTTACCAATCAGGCTGAAATTCTAAAAGGATCATAGATCATGACTGAAACCTTAGGTTCAATTTTTGGCTGTCTGGACAGTTCTAATTGCAATTCTATTTGGGCCAGCTGGGAATTCTGTAATAGTGTTAATAATGACAACAATAACAACAACAACAATAAAAGCATGTGATAATTTTTAGTGAATTCATGTCTAGGATTAAAGAGCATATATTTTAAGACTTAACCAAGACATTTCTAGCCTAACTGCCTCAATCAAAGAATATTATTTTAAAAAATAAGCCTCATAAAGATGTATGAATATATAGACCTCTGATTATTCAAAAAATTGTACAAATCAAAATAAATTTGCCTGAGCAATTTAAAATAATTAACCTTTGACAAACCTCCTTCTCTGGTAATGGAATAGTAACTATATGAATAAAAGATAAGTCGTGACATTCAATGAATTACAATATTCATCCCATAAATTACTTGATATAATAGCATCATAGTCTACATTTTTATAATATGAAAATGTCCTAAACACTGTGGAGTCCATTCATTTTCACTAAATGGTTAGCAGAGAAGTTGGCTAATTACTTTTTACCTTGTACAGATTTCTTTCAATGAAGTCTTTATTATTTTCTCCAAAATATTTCTATTGTCAAGGTGTCAGCTATTTATACAGTTCATGCACCTGAAAGAATACTAGTCTTGTATTCACACACTCGAATAGTCTATAGAAATGAAGAAAATTCAAGTTACCAGATTTGAATGCAGTTCAAACAAGATAAGTAAGATAGAATTTTCCTTTTACTGTTTTACCATCATGTGCAGGCCTCTGTCCCCTCCAGTTGCTGAGTTGACAGCAAATGGGCCATTTGACCCTGGTCAAGTCTCTAATCTCTTTGCCACTTGTATCTTATCATTAAGGCCAGAAGGTGATACTCATCTGTTTCTCCAACATCTTTGTGAGAACAAGGACTAGGGACTATATTGTGAAATATCAATGCCTAATCACAGAATGCCTTAAGCATGCATTTGAAAATACCAGTTTCAGGATTTGCTAGTAGGGATACAAATAAACCTTTGGTCCTAAATGCATCATGACTTTAATCACAAGGAGAGCTTAAGGAGAGGACTTTTCTCTAGAGAAATGGAGAGTCTATAGAAGGGATACTTGTCTTCCAAAATGAATTTCTTTCCTGTAGCCTATTAGTCTGATGTAGCACTAGATTTTCAAGATACCTATATGTGACTCTTGGATCTTTGGTTCATCAACAAAATTCAGAAAATGCTGGATCTGAAGTCAGGATGACAGGTTTAAATTCTTTTTCAGTCATTGAACAACTGTATAACCATAAGTCACTTAAGCTCTGCACAGGAATGTTAATTTTACATATATATATTTACATACATATACATACATATATACAAATATATATATTTAATAATATATAAATACAAATTTCTTGATAAATTGAATCTGTATTTTTATAGCACTAAAATGTCCCCAATACTACATGAATCCCATTCATTTTTAGTATGGCATATAGTAGCAAAGATTTCAGTAGATATAGCAATAAGCTCTCCTTGATAGAGAAGAATGGAGGGGAGATGATGCAAATAGTAGCATAGCTTGTAGGAACAAGGAAATCACAGTTCTACTTTTCTCTACTGTAATAAGTGTCAATTCTGGGCTCAGCATTTTGGGAAAGGACTGGGCAAGATAAAGACCATCTAAAGGAGAACAACCAGACTGGAGAAGTGCTTCAAGCTTGGGCCTTATGAAGAATGAAGGAGCTAGGGATGTTTATTAACTGTCCTGAAATATTTGAAGAATTATTGGGTATGAGGGATTAAATTTAATGTATTTGGTTGAAGAAAAAAGAACTGGAAGTAGCAAGCAGAAGTTAGAAAGAAGCCAATTTAGACTTAATAAAAGGGAAAAATTGCCAATATTAGAACTTTCTAAAAATGGAATGCCTTCCAGGGGTCCTCAAACTATGACCCACGGGCCAGATGCGGCAGCTGAGGATGATTATCCCCCTCATCCAGGACTATGAAGTTTCTTTATTTAAAGGCCCAGAAAACAAAATTTTTTTTTTTACTATAGTCCGGCCCTCCAACAGTCTGAGGGAAAGTGAACTGGCCCCCTATTTAAAAAGTTTGAGGACCCCTGCAACACTATTGTGACCTCTTTTCTGAACATCATCAAGACAAGGCCAGATAACCTATACCATATCAAATACCTTTTTCAAATATCATTTGGACAAGATGGTCTCTGAGGTCCCTTCCAACTCTGAAAAATTCTTATGATCATAATAGTATGTGAGAGGTAAGGGAGGGTAGCTGATGTTTATGTATTTGTATAAAATGTGTAGTTATTGGACAGTGAAGTGGTATCTTGGATAGAGTGCAGGGCCAGGAATCAAGAAGATTCATCTTCTTAAGTTCAAATCTGGCCTTAGGCATTTACTAGTTGTCTGACCCTTAGCTAGTCACTTAACTCTGCCTCAGTTTCCTCATCTTTAAAATGAACTGGAGAAGGAAATGGCAAACCACTCCAGTATATTTGCCAAGAAAATCCCAAATGTAATCTTGGAAAGTAATATTTGATTGAAAAATGACTGAACAACAACTATAATTACTTTTTTAGATTTGCTCCAATGATGTTCTCTAAAACATAGTAATAGGTAGATAATAATGTTAATATACTAATAACTAAAATTTATATAGTGCTTATTACATCCCAGCACACTGAGCTAAGAGCTTTACACTTATTTTCTCATTTGATCTTCATAATCCTTGGAGGTGGGTGCTATTATTATCCCCATTTTGTAGATGAGGAAGCTGAGGGGAGCAGAATTTAAGTCACCCTATGGTCACAAGATAAGTTATTATCTGAGACCAGATTTGAATTTGAGTCTTCCTCAATCTAGGATTGTACTCTATTATACTTCTTATCTGCTGTAAAAGATTTTAAGAGTGGTTGAATTGATTCTTTCTGGTTTTTTCTAGCTTTGATAAGCCATGATAATAGGATAGAAAAGATTGGAAGCTTCAGAATATTGGTGTTTAAATTAGGGTGCACACAACCTACCTTTTCCACCTGAGATAGGATGAAATAAACATTTCCCCACCTGGCATTTAATGCATTCTATAATCAAGCTCTTCTCTACTTTTCCATATTTATTTCATACTACTTTCATTCATATTCTCTTTATTCTATCCAAATAAGAATATGAAAACAATAGATTTTCTATACAAGTAAATCCTCATTTTGAAGAAACTTCACAATTGCAGATGAATTCGATCATACCTTGGGAGAAATTATATTCCATGGGTAGCAGAATGACATAGAGTACATCTCACCAAACTCAGCTTACTTAGTTCCTTTCATCTCTTCATTTATGACTTTGACCATTGTTATTACCTCTCACTACTACAGTTAAGGCAAAAGCTTTTTCTTTTGAGACTTCTTTTATGTGATAGAAGGCCTCAGGTAGTAAGCTGAGTTCTCTCTATCCTGACTCTTTTCCCATAGATGCCAAGAATATGCTAGAAGTTCACTAAACCACTAAGGCTTACTTAGCATATTATTTTGCATTGAATCAAAAAAGCATGTATATGAATTCTGTCCTAGAGTTTGGGCTTCAACCCAAAGCTGACATTGCAGCAGTAGTTCCTCCAAATGTGAATATTGATCTATTGATGTTCAGTCTTTTGGATAAGGTGTTTACACAAACCTAAATGCCTTTTGTTGGAATCTGGCTATTCTCCAGAGTCCAGAAAAAGACATTGATTGAAGAAACTTATGGAAAATAAGACAAGGTACTCTTTACCATGGCTGCTTTACTGCCAATGTGCCTCAGTCACATTATTTATAATTTTGAAGGAATGTTAGAATCCAGTTTTCAATTTAATTTGTGGCTTTTCCCTCTCATGTAGGAACATGGTGTCACTCTCTTACTTTGGCTCTCTGGATCAAGTAGGGCACCATTTCTAAAGCAGTGAATTGTAGCCCTTTGATTGGTCTATCATGAAGGCTTAATGAAAAGAAAAACTTCCTAATAATTAGATCTTTCAAAAAGTTGAATTATCTGTCTTACAAAATAGTGAGTTTACCCTCACTGGAGATGATTAAGAAAAGAGTAGATGACCATTTGTTGGGTATGGCATGGTCAGTATTCTTTTTCAAGTATAGTTGGACACTGAGGTGAAGGATACAATTAATCAGTTTAGTGGTTTATCTTTAAAGATTCATTTATTCTAGATGCCTTCATTCCCTCATCTTCACTTTTGATTTCTTTTCAGTCTGACTTCTAGTACCACCACTTGATTGAATCCGCTTTCTTCAGGTTACAAGCTTCTTTTGCTTACTAAATCTGGTAGACCCTTCTCAGCCTTCATCTTCCTTGATTGTATGTAGAATTTAATACTCCTGACCACTCCATTCTTTTGGACACTCGCCTCCTTTGACTTCTTTGACACTGAGGATATCTTTATTATCATTTTCTTGGTCATTATCTATCTCTTCATCTCTTAGCATAGTAGCTTTTAACTAGATTTCTTTCAAGGTCTCTTATATTCTTACACTCTTAGAGATTGCTTTCAGAATTTCCCACTTTAAATTCTCTAAAAAACTGCCAAAATTGTTCCCTAAGGCATAAATGTGATCAAGTCACACCCCTGATCAAAAACTTCGGCAATTTATTATTTTTATAGGATAGGATAAAATAAATATTCCCCCACCTGACATTTAATGCATTCTATAATCAAGTTCTTATCTACTTTTCCATATTTATTTCATACTACTTCCATTCATATTCTCTTTATTCTATCCAAATAAGAATATGAGGTTTTCCTAGGCTTCCCTTTTCATTATTTCATTATTCATTTGCACAAACGTTCTCCTATTCCTGGAATGTATTCCTTCCTCATCTCTACTTTGGTTTTTGTCTTTTTTCTAGATTCAACTCAGGTGCTTTTTCTTCTGTGAAGCCTTTCTTAATCCATCTAGAATTTTTCCTATACTTTCTTTACATATGTCTTTGTTGAACCATTCCACCTACTGGATCAAATGAAAGCCACTTGAAGACAGATACCGTTTGTTTCTAATTTAACATATAGAATGGTGTCTTGTGTATAACAAGCACCTAGTAAATGTTCATGGAATTGAATTTGTTTAATTTTTATTTTGGGGCATCTTATATTCATAAATAGGTTATGATATGTGTGTGGAAAATATTGATTACTATGATAATGCTGGAATTATCAGAGAAAGGAAAAGACTAGAATAATTATCTGACATGTTATTTACTATCAAAATTTAAAGGGAGAAAAATGGAGATCTACTCTCTCTCCTTTTTGTCTCTCTTCCCATATGTGTGTGTGTGTGTGTGTGTGTGTGTGTGTGTGTGTTTGTATATGTGTGCACACACATTATATCATAACATATGGTAGAAATAGTGAATTTCTACTATCATTAGAATGTAAGCTCCTTCTAGAATGAAAGCAGGTATTATTTTTATCTTGTCTTTGCATCTCTAGTGTTTGGCAATGGTCTTGTACATAACATGTGTTTAACAAATATCTGTTGCAGTGGATTGAATTGGATTGGAAAGAACTAGAAAATGAAGGAAAAGTCTATTTTGTTGTTGTTGGGCAATTTCCCTTCTGACAGTATTATTATAATAATTCATACCTCAATGTTATTAAACACTTTTACTAATAACTTGGCAAAGGTTCATGTGCTGAGAGGGAAAACATGTGTGATATGTGACAGTAAGATTCTAAAGGATTTTAATAGACTTGAATAATGGTCTGGATCTCCAAAGAAGAATCTTAATAGTGTAAATATATATTTATTTAAATTAAATTAAAAAATAAATGGCATATGCATAGGATGGGGTAGGAGAGACTAGAAAGCAAATTCATAGAATAATAGATCTTTGTTTTAGCCTAAGTTTAATATGGCATGTAAAAAGATGGATGTAAACTTAGAATCCATCAAAAGAAAAAGTATCCAGAACATGGTAAATAGGAAGCTTACTGTTCTCCACTCTGTCTCACTTTGGGAATATAATGTTCTATTCCGAGCTTTATATTGTAGGGAAGGCATCAACAAATAGAAGTTGTTTAGAGGGGGATGATTAGTATAGTGATGGGACTGGAGACACATTTAATAAAATGGTAGATGAAAGGAACTCAACTTGATTAACCTGGAGAAGAAAAAACACTTTGGGGTTTTATGAATATTTTTAATTGTATGAAAGACTAACATGTTGAAAAGAGATTACTCTGTTTAGCTCCAGAGGACAGAAGTAGGAGCATGTATGAAACTTGTCAAAAGTGAGATTTAAGAAAGCTTTCTGATGATCGGAGCTGTCCAACAGTAGAATGGGTATCCACAATAAACAGTGGATTCTTTAATATTGGAGGTCCTTCACTTAGGGACACTGGAAAGGATGAATTTTTGCTTAGAAATGAAATAGACCTTCTGAGATCCCTTCTTCCCCTGAGATTTTTTTATAAGACCTAATTTAATATTTTTAAAAAATTGAATCTCTTTGAATGAAAATAAAATGAATCATATTGGAATGAAAGTTGAACTTGTTGTTGGTGAGTTAAAAAGAGCTATTTAGAGAGAGAAAGATCTTTATGATTATGCATCTGCAACTGCTCTAGGGTTGTTATGACTAGTCATAATAATCTTTTGGCAGATGTTGGATGGTTTGGAATTTCAGTCTAATCAATTTCATTACATATTGGAGAGGTATTGCTATTTCTAAGTTCCTATGGGCTTGGAGCCTTGTTATGCTATTTGATCCAAGGCTGCATACAGTGTAATATAGTTCTCTCTTTGATTCCATTCCAAGAGAGATAACTGGTAGACTATTGAAAAAAACCTGTTACAAAGTGATTTTACCTTGAGGTCAGATTACCAGTACTAGTTGCCCCCACAATAGCTAGCATTCACCAGTGCTTTAATATTTCTAAATACCTTAATACATTATTTCATTTGATCTTCACAATAACCCTATAAAGTAGGAACTATTATCCCCATCTTTATGGGAAAATTAACTGAAGCTCATTTAAATGAAGTGATTTACCTGATCAGATAGGATTTGAACTCAGGTCTTCCTCCCTTTTAAGTCCAACTGCCTAGATATTGGGTACATCTAGTCTAGTTGGACAGCCACCCTTAATGGTTTCCATGAAATTTTGCATGATCTACTCTGGCTACCTAAACCAATACAATCTTTTCCTACAGTCATCTTCTTCCTTACCACTGAGCTATAACTAATATTTTGTAATTGGGACTTTATTTCATTGCGCCAAGTTTAATTTCTTAGGGCAACAATAAAACTTCTATTCCTTCATCAGGTAGAAACTACTGAACTTAGCACAAGATTAGCAAGATTAATTAGATCAAATCAGAAGCTGCCACATGGCTACTATTTCCTCTCTACTTCAACAGTTAAAACTCTCAATAGCTGAATCCTATGCAAGTCTTTCCCTTCCTCCCTTAACTTTCTCCCTCCTTTGACAGTAGCTTCCCCATCAATGTACCTTGTGTTCTTTGGTCTGAGAACTTTTACACTACTTAATTTGTTATTTTTAAAAATTGACTTGAGAATATCTTTTGTGTTGCTTACTGTCTTTTGAACTTTTTGCTTGTCACTCTATGACCCTATTTGTCCTGTTTTCTAGTTATCCTTTTGCCTCCAGCATTAACAAAAGGGAAACCTTGACTTACATAATTTCTCTTCTAAAATCTTTTACCTTTAGCTTTTTTCCACTTATTTTTATTTTGTCCTTGTACTTTGTTTTTATTCTTGACATTGAACTTACAGTGGGATTTTGTCTTTCTGGGTTCTCACTTCCAACATCTATAAAAGGAGAGGGCTGGACTTAGGGATTTCTGAGATCCTTTCCAGCTTTAAAATGCCATCATTCTGTGATCACTTTCTCTATGTAGCCTATTTACCTGTAGGAAGGCAGACTCCTCAAATGTATTCTGTGTATAAACTCAGGATTTCCAGAGCTGCAAATGTATTCCATTTAAAATTTCTTTAAAATGTTGACAGATGTGGATGTGAGCATTATTGAATGCTGAGTTTTACATTTGCATTCAGTTCTGTTATTTCAATGGGGACATTTTTATAAAATAAAAATGTGTTAATGCTCTTCTTGGAACTCTCCTGGCTGATGGGTTTCTGCTGTGGATTTAATTAGCTTAAGTACCATGTTCCTGCGTGGGCTTTGATTTTGGGGAGGCCCTAGTGGTTGTTCTGTTTGTGGGGATCCCTTGGAGAGAGAAGTCCAGTTTTTCATTATCATAATATTAAGTCTGTGCAGATGCTACTTGTATAAAGGAATTAGAGTGGGCACTAAGAAAGTATGGCTGTATATTCTGAGCTTGCCTCCCAGTGTAGCTGAAGATTGAATTCTGTACTGTTTAAGAGAGGCAAAAAGCAAAACATTAATGGGACCAAAGTGATGGAACTATTCCTTTCTCCAACCCAATAGCTCAGATTTTTTTTAAAGATAAAGGCTTTATGTTTTTTGTTATTATTATTATTTTTTTTTGGTGTGTGTGTGTGTATGTATACAAGTGTATTTGTGTATATTATGATATTGGTATTTTCGGGTTATTATTAAAAATGTAATCACTGAGAATTGTATATCAACAAAGGAAAAAAAAAACTAGCTAATGGCAAATATGAAATTGTGGGCAACAGTAATGATAATAATGTTATCCCGAGTTTGCCAAAGATGCATACTCAACACAGCTTTATGCTTTTATTTAGATGGCCACTTGTTTCTAAAAGCATTTCTGAAAGAGATAAAGAAAAGACCTAATGTGTGGTACAGAGCTGTACAGTCACTACACCTGTGTTCTATTCATGGAAACAAATTTCTACCTTTTGTCATGTGTATATGCTAAAATTCTAGGGCTTTTTTGTTGGTTTTCTTTTTAACAACTAAGTTAAAACTTCTTTTATTAAAGAACGAAAAGAAAGGATCTATGTAAAATAACTGAAATAGTACATAATAACTCTCCCAACCATTCTGAAACAGGGTTAAGTGGAAACCCAAAGATCACTTATTTAAATTTAAAAGAAAAGTATTTAGCATCATCTTTTTGCTTTGTAATTCCTGACAATCTGCTGGCTACAGGATTTGATATTGGTGGGGGGAATGAGCATTGGATAGGGGTGTTTAGGAGCAGAATAGGAGGGGGAGACTGGAAAAGAGGATAGGGGAGGTGTTTAGCTTTCATTTGTAAGCGTGATACCCGCTGCTTTGTTTATGGATTTGATGCTATTCATACAGTCTTTGCAATATTAATTTTTAATTTATGATGCTCATTAGGAGACACTTAAAACAGAACAATTATCATTTATCTTGATATATTATTTACTAAGACTGACTGTCATGGTTAGGGACCCATGATTAGTGGGAGGGGGATTGACAACATCCTCTGAAAGGTGCTGGGCTAAAGGTATGGGAGCTTAGAAAGCAGTTGTTGAGACCCAAGGCCTGAAGTTCTGATGTCGAAGCGAAAGCCACATAGTCCCTAATCAAAACTCAGGAGGACTCTTCCAAGACAAGCCTGGAACAGTACTTAATGAACCTGCAGGATCATATTAATGAGACTCTCTGTTAGGCCACCAGTTCATCAATTATTCATCTCGCTGCATTCCTGATATTTTACTGTCTTCCTCCTCTTTTTTGCCTTTGTATGTGATTACTTTTTTTTTAACCCTCTGTTTTCTTACCTGGAGTGTAAACAAGACTCTTGCTCCAGGGCTGCATTTCCTGATGTACAAATGTCCAGCCATATCATCAGTTAGAATGGTGGATTTCATCCAAAGACAAGAAGATGGACAGCTGCTCTGCCCGAGAACATTCATTCATTCATTCAAGCAACAATCATTTATTAAGCACCCACTATGCGCCAGGTACTGTTCTAGGAATTGAGGGTACAAAGGCAAAAATGAGAGTCCTATCACAAGGAGTTCAGGATTTAACTAAGAGTACGATCAAACAGCTAGGTGGCCAAGTGGATAGAATGCTAAAGTAAAATCAAGAAGATCTGAGTTCATATCCTTTCTCCAAGCACTTATTATTATCTATTATAATTTTGTCTGCCCTTGCTTCATGTTCCTCTTCTAGAAGTGGTTTTATTCAAAGCTTTCTAAGATTCTTTCTAGTTCTGAATCTATGATTGAAGGAGCAGGAGAATTGGAAAGAAATTCTTCTGCTAGAACATTCTGGGTCATTCAAATCCAAGGGAAAGAGCATAGATTTAGTTCAGCTGTTCTTAATCTGAGGTTCATGAATTTGTTTTTGAAAAAGAAAAGATAACTGTTTTTGATTATATGCTTCCTTTGTAATTTTATTATTTTATGTGTATATACACATGTTTAAATATAGATCCATACCTATGTAGATATACAACAGATATGCAAAAACAAATGTTTATATAAAATGCATATATGAAAACTTTTGTGTCTTTAAGTGTGAGTATATGTGTGTGTATATGTGTGTGTGTGTTTGCCCATGTGCATCCATGCATGAACCTGATATGTATGGTGGGGAGAACTTTAAAAATATTCAGAACATAGTGGCAGACTCTCTTGAGGAAAGAGAAATAGAAAAGAAGGGGATATGTAGGCAAGAGTCAATAAAAGCTGGTTGGAGAGTATTTATTTGTTTTATTGATATAAAGAATAAAATGTAAGACAAATCAGGTCTCATACTTTTCTTACAACCCATGTGTTGAGAAGATTTAACTTTGGATCTGGTTCTGCAGTTGAACAGAACTTACTATCTAACGAATCAGAGTGAAAATTTGAAATTCTACTTTCTGTACAAGTACCATGAAATATATCTGGGGGAAGCCACACAAATAGCATTCTTTGATCAACTTTCCAGATAAATTCAGTTAAATTCATTTTGGGGGGTAAGCAGAAATTATGTCACCTGGTAGCTTCCTATTTTAAGAAATGCTCTTTTTTAAAAAATCAAACTACTACCATCAATTGTTTATACCTGCAAAATGAATTCAAGGGTCATGAATTTCTTCTAAATTAAAAAATGTGGAACAGAGACTTATTCACTCCAATTCAATTACAGCTCTGCTATGGATGCTTCAATTCTCAGATGAGAAAAAGAGTTATCAAAATAGAGCAAATCTTGTTTATGCTGAACTCAGCTTCAGGTATGAAAACGAATCTTAGGTGCCTTGTAACCCCCCAAAACAGAATGACCTATTACAGTGCAGTTAAAGATGGGGGATAGCAATATCACTTTAGCAAGAAATGTTACAAAACACCAACATGAATTTATGTATAAGTAGAGAAGAACAAGGATGCAGGTCCCCAGGGAAGAGCAAATGAAGATAGAGTACATGGGCAAAACTAATCAGCATTGGCAAAAGAGACCCTGAAAAACAGAAGAAAAGAAGATGGGTCTTTGTCAAATGATCAGAATTGAAATTTCAGCAAGTCAAATGTCAAATCACTCCTTATATCTCAAACTAATCATCATTCTGGAAAACTACTTGGTGAGCTACCTTCTTAGTCTTACAGGTCAATGGATTTTTGTTTCCTTTAAGCCTGCTGATAAAGAAATAATGACCTTATAATTCTATACCAGATTTCTGACTTAACATTTTAACACTAAGAAAGCAATTATTGATGTTATTCCACAAGTTCCACTTTGGGATCTCAATTTGATAAACTCTCAGTATAGTGGAGAAAAATGAGATTCTGTGGGGGAATTAGGATATAAGCCATGGATCCCTTGTAAAAGACACCAGTTCCCCAGGATGCTCTGGATTAGAGAAGTGTAATAGAAAGGCAGAGAATTATAAGTACTTCTAGTGCATTTAGGAAAGATAAATAGTGGGACTGGTGCTGGTATGTCAGAGATTAGGGTGACCCATATAAAATGATGATCTGGACATGTGGCAAGATTGAGTAACTTGAATTTAGGTAAAGAAGATAGTCAAGACTGGGAAAAGCTGTATAGCGAATAGCATCTGAAGAGCTGGAGGGTGGCTTTTTCTCTTTATTTTGTTTTCACTGTACTGACAGACAGTGGTTCAGAGGGCCTCTATTGTTTTGGAGTCATACATAGCTCACTAGAATCCAGACATAGAATGTGGAGAAGAACGTACAGTGACATAATTGTTTTCTTAACCAGCTTTGCATCTGAGGCAGTGTGGTAGCTAAAAAGAGCCCTGCCTTTGGGTAACTGGTTAGTAGTATCATCGATTAGGGACTAGAAGGGAACTTGGAGGTCTTTTAGTCCAAACCCATTATTATGCTGATGAGGAAAATGAGCTTCAAGGAAGGGAAATAGATTACCCCAAGACATATAAGAGTCTAGTCAGAGCATGGTGTGAGTTTGAATCCTGTTTGTTTTTTTCCAGTAACCTGTGTGATGTTAAGCAAATTAACAGAACCCTTTCTAAGCTTCAGGTTTCCTGGGTATAAAATGAGGTTATCTTTAAAGTTTCTTTCAGAGGTAGATCCCATAAATGCTATCTTTTGTAGAGAAAGGAGGCTTCTGGAGGGAATTGGAACTTTATTATGAGTAGTTATGTTGATTAAATCAAGAAACTTGCCTTATCTCTGTTATATTTTATCTAATAAAGAGATGGCTGAAATCTTTGTTTCTATCTCAGGGCTGGGTAGAATTCAATTTTGATTATTCATAATCATAGTGGGCTAAAAGCAATTTTGCAATTACCTATGATAATATTTTAGAGAATTACTCTGAGATTTTGGAAGGGACTAAATATTTTTTCATTATCTTGGATAAAAAAGGATCAGCAACTGGATTAAGTATGACCAATTGAATAAGATCAATAAATTATGAAAGTGATAATTTATACACATGCATAGATATGTATGTAGACATTTAGCAGATTATATATATTATGGATGTATATGTTATGTACATATATGTATATTCTATACTAGGTAATACTGTTGTAATCTATATTTAATCTTATTACTGCTGGAGGAGTGAAGGAAGAATGAGAAGTTTTCCAATTAGTGGCCAGTTTTTGTTTTTGTCTTGAGCAAAGCAAAGAATTAAAGTGACTTTTTTCATCTTTAGAAAAACACAGTTTGCTATCTGAATTACTGAACTAGTTGGAAGAGACTGAAGAGGTCCTGCAGTCCAACTACTTTATTTTTAATTATATTTATTCTACAGTACTTCAACCATTTTAACATTTATTAGGTATGTATTTTGTGCAATACACTGTTAGATAGTGAAAATTCAGAGAAAAGTGGAAAATTTCTTGCCCTCAAAAAACTTATACTCTACCAGGGATCTGGATATATATCTTTTCCACAGGGAGGTAAATTGAGATGTTTTGACAAGGGAGAAATCAACTGGAGAAATCAGAAAAGGCTTAACTTCAGAAATAGTATGGTAATTGAACTGGGCTTTGAAGGAAGTTGTGGATTCCAAGAAAATTGAAGAGGAAAAATATATTCTAGACATAGGAAATGGTTTGTGTGATTGTTTAGAATTCACAGATGGAAATGTGAAGCCAAGTGTGAGGAAAAACTAGTAATCCAGTTTAATTGCAATGAATCATTCATGAAAGAGAAATGCACAATTAATCTGGAAAGGCAATGTAAAGCCTAACTAGTTTAATTCAAAGGGAAGAGTTGTGTTTTGCCTTAGCATAGAGTGGAAACCTAGGAAAACTTTTGAAAAGGAAAATGACGTAGTTAGATCTATGCCTTGGAAAAAAATGATTTTAATTGCTTTTAGTAGAGGATACTTTGGAGAGGGATCAGGAACATTAGAAACTGAAGACCAGTTCAGAAGCTAATAAAATAATTCATTCAAGACATTATGACAGCATGAAATAGAGTAGTGGTCATGTGAGTGCAGAGGAGATAGATGGAAATAAAGCTCAGAGACAACATAAAATATTGACATTCCCAAATAAGACAATAGGGATTGTGTAGAAGAAAGTACTATAAGCAGCTCCTGTATTTGAGAAAACAGAGAGACTTAACCTGAATGTAACTAACTATGGCAACAAGTACCTGAAGAACATAATCAAGATAAATAGAATAAAATTTCAAAGAAGAAAGGCTGTCTGAGAACAAGTCATAATAAATTTGGAAATACTTATCTCCTGGCTGGAGCCTCTGGGTAATGAATTTTTCTTTTTTCTTTCCTACACTCTCTCTCTCTCTCTCTCTCTCTTTCTCTCTCTCTCTTTTTTCTTTTCCTTTGAAGCAATAGGGATTAAATGACTTGTCCAGTTTCTGAGACTGGATTTGAAGTCAAGATCTTTGGATTCTAGAGGCAATAGTTCTATCCACTGGATCACCTAAGTGCCCCTGAATTTTTCAAAAGAAAAATTCTCAATTCTCAGTGATTCTTTATAATGTCTTTGGGGTTGTACTTCTTATTGAGAAGAGTGCCCAATCTGAACAAATATCACAGATCTTTTAGTTGTAAGATACAGATGAAGAAACAATTTCCCCAAGAAGGAATGATTTAATCAATACTATTTTGTGGCTATACAAAATTTAAAACCTATTTTTGTTCCCAATCTGGAACCTCATTTTACCAAATATTGGAAAATAGTCAAATGATTCTAAATTATATCTTTACAAAATATTTGGTGAAAATATTGAGTTCCCCTCAGTAAATTTAAATTAATAGGCCCAGATGAACTATGTTCCAAGGTTCTGAATGAATGATAGATGTATTATTGAACTAATGTCAATAATTTTAAAAAATGTCAACCACGTAAGAAGTTATCACAACTTTAAACAGGAAAATGTCCTAATTTTAAGAAAGGTAAAGAAGGTAGATTCATAACAATATTGGTTGATGAGCTTGACTAATGTCCTAATATTAAGAAAGGTAAAGAAGGTAGATTCATGAAAATACTGGCTGGTGAGCTTGACTTGTATCCGTGGGAAAATTCTAGAATTTATTATTAAAGGATTATATAATTTGAAGATAAAGTGGACTTTAAAGATCATCTAGGGCAGCTAGATGGCATAGTGGATAGAGGCTGAGCTTGGCATTAGGAAGACTCCTCTTCTTGAATTCAAATCTGGCATCAGACACCTAATAGTTGTATGATTGTAGGCAAGTCACTTAATCCTATTTCTTCATCTGTAAAACGAGCTAAAAAAAAAAAAAGGTAAAATACTCCATTATTTTTGCCAAGCAAACCCCCAAAGGGATCACAAAGAGTTAGGAATGGCTGAAAAATGATTGGACATTAAAAAGATAACATAATTCAACACTTTCATCATGATTCTATCAAAGGACAACTCATGTTAGATTAAATTTCTCTCTTTTTTGGGGGGTGGGGAGGAGGAAGAAAGAAACAATAACTAGGTTGGTAAGCTGAGGCAATATAAGAGGTACAGAATACCAGAATGTTAGCAGTGGAAAGAAAAAAAAATAGATTTAAAGTTAGGAAAGAATTGGATTCAAGGTTTAGCTGCAATTATTAGATTGCATAATTCAATAATAATTATACAATTATTAGATTGTATCATTTTATTAGATAGTAATATAACTTTATATTAGGCAAATCAGTCAAATTCAATTTTCTCATCATCAAAATGTGGATCACCATACAATGGGGCATAGGGGTAACAAGTTGATCTTCCAGTCAGGATGACCCTGGTTCAAATCTTGTCTCTGACACAAAATGACATATCACCTAACCACTTAGTGCATCAGGTTCCCAATTGTAGGCCTTGTAATCTAAAGATTGTAAGTTATAGAAATGGTAACAATTTACATTGGTGTAGAGAGTTGTCTCACTAGTTGTTTTCTGATGCTGATAACATTATAGGTTTTGTTCAAAAAAGTCTAAATAACAATCGGCAATAAAACTTGTTTGATATTGATCTCAGAGAGATTAGTGTGACAAAAGTACTTTGTAAGCCTTAAGGCAGTATCTGACTATAAGAAATTATGATATACTTTTGGACAAGAGAGCGAAATGTGGTCTATATGATAGTACAATAAAACCATTTTTAAATCTCTGGAATGACCAGACCCAAAGAGTAGTGATTAAATAAATCATCCATGATAATTTAGAGGGAAGTCATTATTGGAATATCTCTAGGGATCTGTTTTAATCCTGTTCTATTCAATGATTTTTATCAATAATTAATATAAGCATGTAGATACTTATTATGTTTGTTAAGGATCCAAAGCTAGGAGAAATAACTAAACTTTTGATAGCAGAATAAGAATCTGAAAATTTTTGATAGGCTAGAATAATAGGTTAAAGATGAGATGAAATTTAAGAAAACTAAATATTACATTCTATAGTTCTGTTAAACAAAAAGCTGTGAAATATAGAAACAGAGTATTTCATGAGAAGACCTTAAGGGGTGTGATTAATCAATCAATCAGCAAGCATTTATATGAATGGAAAAGTTCAGTATGAGTTAATAATGAGGCAGTGCTAGGAATGGTGGTACATGCATGTTATCTCCACTATTGGGAAGACTGAGTCTAAGTTGTTTGAACTCAGGAGTTTTGTGCTTTGGAATACTCAGACAATTAGGTGTTAGATACCAATGTAGTGAGTCTTAGGAGCAAGGAGTCATCAGGCTGCCTAAGAAGGGATGAATCTGTCCAGGATAGAAAAAGAGCAGGTCAGGTCAAAGTTCTTGTGACACTCAACAATAGAATTTTCTTACTGTACTCTTCTCTGCTCAGACCACATCCAGAGAATTTTATTTGCGCTTACATCTTTTTAGAAGTATACTGTCAAACTTGGGTGCCCTGAAGGAAGGGCCACCAGAGTGAGACAAAAAGATTTGGGCTGAAGGGATAAGTGGTGTTTATTTGGAGAAAAAATATTATGTTAAGTATGATGAGCATTTATAGTTTTTGAAGGGCTAGTATATAAACAGTACTTTATTGTTTCTGGCAGAACAGAAATTGAATGGCTAGAAGTTTCAGAGAGGTAAGTCATTAGTAAATATAAGGAAATTTTACCTAAAAATGAAAGCTTTCCAAATAAGGATTGGTGATCACAGCATGTAATGGCCTTCCAATTATTAGAAATTCTCTACAATCTTACATAGAAGCTTTTACAATTTGTATGGGTTACTGTAGAGAGGATTCCAGTTGGGCTGGTTGACTTTGGCCATTCTTTCCAGCAGATTGTAACTACATTTATTCCCTCTTTCCCTCTTATTGCGAGCTTCTCACTGTTTGCTGGGTTCTTTCCTACTACTTTAAAACAAACTCAAGTTTCTACTGTACTTAATAATAACAAACAGCAGCAGCAGCAAAACTAAATAATAAGAAAATCTTTTGTTATTCCTGTAAACCTGCATTCTATTATCTCCCTTCCTCCTCTCAACTAATGTCCTAAAGACTTAGAAAAAAGCTGACTACATTCACTGATTCCAATTCTTCTCCTCTTACTCACTTCTCAACTCTGTGCTGTGCAGCTTTTAATCTCATCTTGTAACTGAAATTGCTCTCTCCATTGTTATCAATGATATTTTAAGTGCAAACGCTGATTGACTTTGATCAATTCTTATCCTCCTTCAACTCTATTTTTTGGTAATGTTAATCACTCTCCCTAGATATTCTCTCATCTCTGTGTTTTCATGATATCATTCTTTTCTTGTTTTATTTATACCTAACTGTCTAACCAATTCTTTTCAGTATTGTTTAGTTCATCATTTATACTATGGCATCCTAATTGTGGTCATTTCCTAAGGCTTAGTCTTGGATCCATTACTCTGTTCTCTGCCTATGCTGAGTCTTGGTGATCTCATCAGCTGCCATAGGTTCTGTCATCATCTCTATTCAGATCACTCACAGATTTGTATTTTCAGCTCCAGACTTTCCCCAGTGTCTCAATTCTATATCACCTGCTAGCATTTCAAACTGGATGTTTTAGAGACATCACAAACTAAACATGTTGAAAAAAAGTTTTTTCTTCCCAAATTCATCCTTCTTCTAATCTTCTCTATTTCTGTTGAAGGTATTTTCCCAGTTTCTTAGGTTTGTAAATTTGGTATTATTATAGACTCTTCACTCTCTTGTACCCCACATATCCAATCAGTTGGAAAATCTTGCTATTTCTACTTCTGTAGCATCTCTTACATCCATCTGAACTGTTTTCTAACAATTCAGCAATGATTCTAGATCTGGTTCTCATTACTTATCCTTAGATTATTGCAATTGGTTCCTTATTGTTCTCACTGTCTTATGTCTCTTTCCACACCCAGCTCACTCTCCACACTGTGGGTAGAGTGATTTTCCTTAAGTATCTAGGTCTGACCATGTCACTCTCTTATTCAAAAAATTATACGATCAGATTCTCTCAAGCTTTCAAAGACCTTCCCATCCTCTCTTTCCAATTTTATTGTACATGACTCCTCCTCTTCTACTTTTTACTCCAGCAAAACTGTTTTTCTGTATTCCTTAGACTTCATTTCTCATATTCATGCCTTTTTGCTAATTGTCATTCCTTCAATCTTTCACCATGATCTCATAGAATCCTTCTCAGATATCAAGACCAGTTTTAGAACCACCTCCTATATAAAACTTTGCCTGATCTTGCCAAATGCTAAAAAGTTCCTTCCCAAATTAACTTGTATTTAACTTTATATTCTTCCTCTACCCTTCTCCTTTTCTCTATCTCTTGGTCTCTGCTCTGTTTCTTTCTGTCTCTCTCTCTCTCTCTGTCTCTGGGCCTCTATGTCTTTTTCTGAATTTCATCAGTGCAGTGGATGGAGAACTGGACTTGGAGTCGGGGATAATTGAGTCCAAATCGAGCCTTAGACACTCACTGTCTGTGTGACCCTAAGCAAATCACTTGAAACTGTCTGTCAAAGCTTTCTCAACTGTAAAATAAGGACAATAACACCTACCTCCCAGGGTGGCTGTAAAGATCAAATGAAATAATATTTGTAAAATGCTTATCATAGTGCCTGGCACATAGTAGGTGCTATAATTTTTATTATAATAATTATTATTAGCTAATTGTCATCTATGCTTTTAAAATGTAGGATCTTTGTGAGTAGGAATTATTTCATTTATTTTATTTGTATTCCCAAAACTTAGCAGAGTACTGCCCATATAATAGACATTTAAAAAATATTTGCTGATTTCTGCATACCCTTCTGCATGCAAATTTTATCATAATTCAACTCAGTTCTTGAAAGACCCCAACAAAGCCTTTTAAAATTATAATCTGGAATTATTATCATTTTAACATTATTATTTTTAAAAGTATAGCCATAGCTAGGATAAATGCTAAATATAGAACTTGGTCATAGGCTCATATTTATAAAAATAGTTCCTTTAAGTCATTTTGGCAATTAGGTTGTGCTGACCTTCAGGACTCATGCAATTCTCACCTTCTAGAACCATTCAAAATTGTCTAAATTTCCTAGTCTCTATTTTCATAATGAGAAATGTGAAACTAGAAAATGGATTTTAAAATTCATCACCATGAAATAGTCTAAATAAGGTGATATCAAGAAGGGAAGAATATGCAGCAAAGAATCATTACCCCTTCTCTGTTTCTGCTCCCTCCATTCTCCAACACACACACACACACGCATGCACGCACACACACACACACACACACACACACACACACAGCCTGCTTACAGTATCTATTAACCTGATAAATAAATCTTAGAGAGAATGACCTGCCCCTCATATTTTAGGATATGACATTTAAAGTCACATATAAATGAGAGAAGAGTTTTCACTATAATTAACAACAGAATAAAATGAGCTCAATGCTTTCTTGCTTATTTCTGTAAAAAAAGGATGATCTGAAAAGAAATAAAATTTGTACATGTATGCCAATGGGAGACATATCAGATAATATATGTGTGTATCTATATAAACATGTATTATTAGTATATGCATTATACATACTTAAATGTTTCTACATATATGTATAAACACATGCATCTATAGTTGACTAATCAGGTACAGTATATGGTGAAGATATACATATGTTAAAATATCATGGTTTCTTCATTGGGAAACTGTTCATATCTTGGAATATTTATCATTTGGGGAATGACTTGTATTTTTTACAGATTTGGCAAAGTTTTTTTCTTTCCTTCTAATTTTATCTGTATTCAGAGAAAGAACTGATAAATAGAAGTATACACAGAATAATTTTACATACATATATATATATATATATATATTTGTGTCTAATGTAGCCATCTCTAGGATGGGGAAGAAAACAAAAAAAAAAAACGGGAAAAGAAAAGTTATATGATAACCCCTTTTATTTAAGAAGAAAAACAAGTTGTACATAATAGATTTGCTGTTTCATATGCAATCATCTCCTCCCCCCATTTTACAATGTTATGGAAATGTTTGTTTTATTTCTTAAGTTCAGAATAAAATGCATTTAAAAAAAAAGAAAAAAAAAGACATCATGGTATAGTAGTCAGAGAGACTGAGCCCAAGATCTATGTTCAAGATTCAGCTCTGAAACATATTGGCTATGTAATACTGAACATGTCATTTAACATCTCAATGTCTTGAAATTCTTTCAGATGATACCTTACAAAGAAGTACCAACATGCATTAGCAGAAGGAGATGTATCACCTGGGAGTTCTTTATATTAATAAAAGAAAATATCCTTTCTTTATTCCATTATATATGGTATCATATAAATACAATGCATGCCAGTAAAAATGAGAATAACCATTAGTAGGATAAATTTGTCTTCAAACAGAAAAAACAGGATATAAACTTGATTAGATCAGAACCTAATCAGGATTTAACCAGATGCCAAGAGTGTCATTCATGAAGATGCCAATGAAGGCAAGTCTATTTGTGTCCTATGAAGATTTTTCCTGGAATTCAGACTTCTATAGCTTCCAGAATTCAGTTTGTTTGGGGTGAATGGTCTTTCTCATACAGAGACCAAATTGTTTCTCCAAGAGGGAACACGAAACACAATTCTCTACTCTTTAGATCCACAAGAATGTCAAAATATAAGGGGAAAGCCTTTCAAGCTGAGTTTGAATGGTTGATGTTAGGTTGTAGCTGACAGTGTGATTAATATCACACTCCAGTCTTCTGTAGTTTAAGTCATTTGGACAAGGGGAATATGACAATCACAAAACTTTTTGCCGTACTTTTGTAGAGAAAATATTATAGGGTGTGATTGATTGGAATAGTTTTAT
The DNA here is from genome assembly GCF_016432865.1 of Antechinus flavipes. NCBI lineage: Eukaryota > Metazoa > Chordata > Mammalia > Dasyuromorphia > Dasyuridae > Antechinus > Antechinus flavipes. The sequence goes on along the minus strand of NC_067399.1, from coordinate 117,818,446 downwards.
CCAAAAGAGAGTTGCTTCATTTATACTGAACACATGATACACAGTGGATTATGAACTGTCTGATGACATTAATACTTTTGCCATGCTCATATTTTTTAAAATACAAAACAGAGAATAGTGTTTTAGTTGTGGGAAAAATAGTAGGCTAACAGTCAGGAAATTGGGTTCTTCTAGTTCAAATTCTGCACCACTTAGCTGAGTGACTTCTCTAAAGTCACTACTATTTTCTGGGATTCAGTGAATTACCCTAAGAAATCTAAAAGTTCCTTCCACCTCTAATGTTCTCTCATTCCATTCCATTTCCCTGCATAATAAGACACATCTTCCAGTATAGCTATTGAAAGGTAATAATAGCAATTAAAGCATGAAAAAAAAAGTCAAAGTAGTGAATTTGAAATTTCTTGCTTTTCAAGATTCTTTCCCAGGCTCAGAGAGTTTCTATTGAATTGTCAGCCCACACATCTTGGCTTACTCAGAAATCAAATTTGTCTATGGTTATTTCTGATCATTGGGAATGGCATCATATTTTCAAAATGCCACTTGTAATCATTCCCCTTCAATAAAACAAATCAGCCAAACAGAGATCTCAGTGCTAGAACTTGGCTTTCATCCTTTTAAGAACAGTGCTTCTGAGCAACCACCAGCCCCTAGTTTCCTTACTACTTCTTTCTTGACAAGATTCAGTTGCCAAGGCAGCTTTTAAAGGGAAAATCCAATAAGGGCCCGTGTTATAGAGTGGTATACCAGGCTACTTTTAATACTAGCCTTTTATAATCTGGGTAAGGTCATCTAACTTTTCTGATTTTTGCCTAGGGAGAACTTTTCCTTTATTTTTAACATATTTCCTTTTGTCTGGTTGGCCAGTAATTGACTTTGTCCTTTTTTCATTTATTTCTCAGCCTCCTGGTTGTAGCATCTTCTCCCCGGAGTCTCAGGTTAGAAGTTTTCCCTTTTGTGAAACCATGACAGGTGCCTAATTGAATGATGAATGTCCCTTTATTACTCTGTAATTGAACTGCCAGTTTTTTGATTGGTTTGTAGAGATGCTCCCCTCCTCATCAGACACTGCAGGGGGCTTAGTGGCTGGCAGCCTAGGCCTACACTCCATCTGTCTAATCACATCTAGTCCCCACTCTTTTTTGGGGGGGTTATGGAATGAGGGGGAGGGAAGTCATAATAAATTATGCTAATTCAGTATTGCTCTGACAATGAGAATATCGTATTGTTACGTGTGTCTTGGTGGTAAATGCTCGAAGACATTTTATCGTCATGGCTGCCGAGCCTGACAGGCCCACGATGAAGATTAATGGGCCTCACCTGAGTGACAGAACAGGGGATTGTGGGGCAGAGAGGGTCATTCATCATACTCTGACAGGTGTCATTCAATCTGACAGCAGTTCCACCATCATTCGGCTAGGAGTTCCATTTTTCTGCCAGTTAAGCAAGGAGTTTAATAACATCCCCAGAATTAAAACTCATTCTTTGTAGCAGGTCTGACAGCTGAAAATAAGAAAATCAATTCTTCACATGTTATAGCCCAGTTAACTGACTGGGGCTTTGCCTTTAATTTAGTCTTTGGGTTGAATTTCAAGCAGGCTGCTTTTGTAAGACATCATCTATTAAAATTTACCAATAGTGCTAACTTCAGTGTTGTTATTATTGTGGAGGTATTAAAGATGCCGTCCCTGATACCCAGTGTCATTTTTGCTTGCTGCACGCTGAATTGCATCCGTCCAGTCATTTGGGTTCTCCTACTTCATCCTCATTAGGGATGTTTACTGCTTTTCTCTTCATTAATATTGATCCCCCCAACTACCGAGAACAACAAGACAGACACTAATTTGAAACATTTGGAATCATTAAACTGTTTGGATTTTGGGTTTCAGCATTCCTGGAAGCATAGGAAGAAGCTTCAAATATACAGAAGTAGAGTTGGACATTTGGCAGGGATGGATGGGCAGTGATCCACCTGACAGATGACAGGTTAGATTGGTTAGCCACAAGGACTGGGGCACAGTGCAAAGAAATCAGGTAAAAGCATTTGCCCCATATGGTTTACAGTCTGCTGGCTGTTAACAAACAAAGATCTCTTTTAAGGGTTATAGACAAGCCAGTTTCACTTGCCTTCAGAACTCTGCTCTGAATCTTCCCACTTTGCTTGATTTTGAAGCATAAAGGGAAAGCTTTTCAGCTGAACTTTTCCTGAGTAGAAAAATTTCATGGCTGACATGGAACTGTAGCTGGCAGCCTTTGACATATCGGTAAGGTTTAACTCATTTTACAGTGCTCTGGGCAAAAAAAGGTATCATTCTAATTCTTGAAAGAGTGATAATCAGCTAATAGAGCAGGCTTATCTTTGGAACATTGAGTCTATTAAATAGAAAAGTCTGCTGACATTGGCTACTTTCAAAATAGATAATAGCAATTCATATTTACAAAAAGCCCTAAAGGATTTGGAAAGCACTTTGTAAACAGCAGTCTTTTCAAAGTGAGTAGGATAAGTAGTATATCCCCATTTTAAGGAATGAGGAAACTGAGGTTCAGAGAGATTAAGGTACTTGTGTATTATTACATATCTATTAAGTATCTAGTGGGATTCCAACCTGAGTCTTCTGATTCCTGGCTAATACATTATCTGTTATGACCCCGATTAGATAATTTCCTGTACTTGAGTTCACTTGTCATGTAGCCATGGCTTATCTAGATATTTCAATTCCCCAAGTCATTCTAATTCATAGATTCTTTGGGTTATTAGTGATCATCTAAGACAACTCATCCATTTTGCAGAGGAATAAAGAGAAAAATCAGAAAGAAATTTTTTTTGATTCTTTTTTACTTATTTCCTACAAATTCTTTACCACATTAGAACTGAAAAAAAAATGAAGACTTCATATAGAGTAACTCTTTTATTTTTAAGATGATGAAATTGAACTTCAGCAAAATGAATTGATAGTTCTTAAGTTGCCATCTGTATAGACTGAGACTACATATCAGCTCACCTGAAATCAAAATTAAAAAGGCAGGCTTTGTTCCTCTTTTTTTTTGCCCTACATAGTAGGTATTCAGTAAATATGACATCAATGATTAGTTTCTACTCTATAATTTTTTGTTGGGTTAAAAACATTGTGGAACAATTAGCTATTCTTGAAGTCCAGGAGGCCTGAGTTCATGTTCCTTCTCTAGCATTTACTGTATGCTTCGGGCATGTTCCTTAGCTTCTCATTGCTCCAGGCAATCCTCAAAGATTATATATTATAGAGAAAATATCCACTTCCATCAGTAGAGGAAATTTCTTCATCTAAGAGTTCCCCATACTAATGAAATCACAGGTATAGTGTCCATCCCTTTTATTTTCTACAGGATCATAAAACCAATGGGTACAGAATTAATTGATCATTCTAGACACTATTAGAATAGAACAGTCTGACTTACTTATCATCCTTCTTTCTAGACATGAGAAAAGGAAATGCACTCAAGTTTCTACCCACATCATATGTATATCCCATTTAAAAAGCTACAAGTGAGGCAAAAATAATATGTAAGAATATGTGTGTGTGTGTGTGTGTGTGTGTGTGTGTGTGTGTGTGTGTGTATCATAAAAACTTCCAGGGTGATGTTTCATTTTATTTCATTGCCTTAAATCATTTCTGCATCTAAGAGATTTCTCATGATGGTGTCTTCTCCATTAGGCTCCCATTAGAGACACAGACACAGAAACACACACACACACACACAGACAGAGACAGAGGGACAGAGAGATACATAAGAGACTACTAAGAATCTGGCTTCCCTGAAAGTACAGTTGTACCCTAAAGCCTCTGTGCTGATGATGTGGATATAGTTAGAACTGATGCTCCTTGTTTGGCTTGTTCCCCATCTCTACTGGAGTGGATGAGAAATGGATCAACCAGATCTTCTCTGTTTCTGAACAGGACAGGACAATGCTACCAATCATCTCATCATAAAAGAAGTAGAGAAGATGAAAACAAGACCTACGACTTAATGAAGACAACACTGACTAGGAGGCATTACATACATTTTCCATCCAGTGCAGCTTGGACTGGAGAAGAGGAGTCCAATGGGTGGATCCAGCATCAGGGTAGTGGATTCCATCCGACTTACAGCTGCTCTGGAAGCTGAATTTGGCAGCTCTTCCCAGGCTATAATTTTATAAACAGTATTTTTTTTTCCAGGCTACCAATAAGAATTTAGACCAAGGCTCAGTTTCTGTCTCTCATCTTTATTTTGTGTCATCACATTCTAACCTGATGACAAACAGTCGGTTTGAAATTTCAGTATATTACTATATTAGTGCAATTTATGTGCTCTGAGGAAGTTGCTGATTTGTCAAGATTACATTGTGGACTCTCCTGGAATCAAATGCTTTGGTGATCACCGGAATACTTCATCATAAAATCAAACCTGGAATCTGTGGTTATGGCTCACTAGAATACAGTGGTAGAATTATTTATTAATAACTAATTCCATGTATATGCCACTCGTATGTGGGCAACATGATATATTAGATTGAGTGCTAGTTTTGGAATCAAAATGACCTGAGTTTAGAACTTAACTAAAGTACCCTCTATCTGACTCTGAACAAATCATTTAATTTTTTCTGAGCCTTAGTTTCCTCATCTGTAAAAACTGAGTAAAATAGTAGCATTTACCTCATAGAGTAGCTGTGAAGTTCAAAATGTGATAGTCTGTATAAGGAGCTATGAAAATATTTGTTTATCATTTAGGTATCATTTAGTATTATTTAATGCTAAGATGCTGCTATTTGCTTTCGGGACTAATATCATCTCACATTAATCTTAAGTTATAATATTTGTCCTCCTGTTGTTTATAAATATATCTTGTGGGATTTTCCTCACTCTCAGGGATTAAATTTGCAAAATGCACTAGATTCTCTGGAAGAAGTTAGCTTACTTATCAGATGGACCACAATAATCTGTCACTGTTCATCCCAATTCATGGACTGACTAGATTCTTCCTCCCTATTATTGAATGCAGCCTAGTATGGTAAACCAATTATCTGGGTGCATTCCAAGTCTCCTTCAGGTTTTAAAAGAAACTTCCACAACTTAAAAGCAGTGTGGTGTCTTGGCACATCTCGGAAGAAGCTGATTTGAGCGGATAACCTCCTCCAAGAATGGAAGGTAAATCAATTTCCATTTTCACAAGCCCGAGTCTGAGCATTTTCAGAGAAGACAAATCATGCAGAAAATTGTGCCAAATTACTCATGGTTTTATGACAATTTCACACCAGAGACTTAGCTGAGCCTCCAAACTCGTTACACTTAGGGCTACAGTTTGCATAGAGATGGTTTAGCCCAGGATCAGGTTGAGGACTTGATGCCTTTGGGACCAAAGCCTAACCCGTTTTCTTGCTGGTTTGGCTTTTTTTGATGTAAACAAGATGATCTATCCCCGACAGCTGCAGAGTTCCACTGCAGTGCTTTCTGGGTATTCATCAAGTCTTCATGTGACTGGTCTTTTTATCCTTACTGAGATAAAACAGATCAGAAAAAAGTCACGTGGATGTTACTTGAAGCAAATCCCCTGCAAACTCAACTATTCCTTCAGCAGTTTGCAGTTTACAACTTCCTGTTATTTTTGCCAAAGGAACAACTATTTTTTAGTCTTGGTTTTTTTTTTTTTTTTTGAAGGTTGGAAGAAGATGGAAGGGAGGGAGAGGGATCTCATTTGCCAATTCTATTAGACTAATTTCAGGCCCTTTGAAAGAAAACAGTAGTGAACAATTTGGCCTTTATTCATATTAAGTTGGCCTGAGTTCACTCCATCACATTTACCAGGCAGATGTTGGGTTACTGCATTATTCTTTGAGTGAATCTTTGACTGAGTACCCATCTATTTGGAGCTTTAAAATTAGTCTAATATTATCAATAATTCCATAGGGAAATGCTATCCTTTCACGAGTCTATATAAATTGTAGCTTATCTTTCAGGTCATTCCTATGTTAAGAAAAATTTTAAAGTGCTAATGCACTTTATATTTCCATAAGATATAAAAAATCTAAATGAAATGGAAAAAAAAAGAAAACCCAAAGCAAGCAAAAATCTCAACAATTGGTCATATCAGATAATTACTCTAATGATTTTGAATATTAAGAAAAAAAGCATAGACTTTTTCTGTAGCTTATTTGAAGTCTTTTGATTCAATTCAATTTAGCAAACATTTATTAAATACCTACTATGTGTGACTCTAGGGATACAAATAAGAAATTAACTCAGTACTTGATTTTAAGGAGCTTAAGTTCCACTGGGGAGAGGAAAAGGAAGGTATGTGGATAAAACAAGTAAACAGAAAAAGAAGTTTCCAGGTGGAGAAAGCACTAATAACTAGGAATGAGAAGATCAGAAATGATTTCATGTGGGAAATAGAACTTGATCTGTGGTTTGAATTTCTAGAGGCACAAAGAGTATATTTCAAATATGAGGTATCTGACTAGATTCTGGAATGCATACAAAGGCATGGAGGGTGCCATGGTAGAGTTCATTAATTTAAAAAAGTGTCAGGCTAATAATAATAGATAAATAAAAAATAATAATAAACTAAAAGAGTCAGCTTAAGGTCTTACTAGAATTGAAAGAACAGTTTTGCCTGGTGTAATACTGAACATTGCCATAGGTAACCACATTGGATTTAGGACAAAAGTGAAGCCCACAGCAAAAAATAAATAAATAAATAAATAAATCATTTAAGTATAAAAATATGCATTATGATTTCAATCCATAAGCTATATTGTTTTTGCAATTTATCTTGTACACTCACAGAATATTTCTAGCACCTCTCTAAGCACCAAAAGATTATTTGAGTTGAAATCTCAATGGTCACTTTCCAGTTTCAGAAAAAAGTCCCATTTTTTACCTTTTGTTCATATGATCATACAGGAAATATAAGCATGAATCAAGGTTATATATGATGGGTGTAAAAAGATCCTGGAAAAAACCACTCCAGGAAAATTTAATGGGGAAAGAATCTAGAAGTTTTCCCTGTAGGTTTCCTCCACCAAATTTTCTAATTGCTTGTATTCCTCTCCTTTTGAATATCCATCTCCATGACCTCAAGTCTTGAAATCCATGCTATGGATGGATACTCCTTCCACCAATGCTGATTACAGCCGCCAATAATTTTCTGAGTGATTGTGACTAAAAATGGATCATCTGGTTGCTAACCTCCTGATGAGAAATCTTTCTTAATTGATTAGCATGGTTACTTAGATCAGGACTTCTTAAACTTTTCCCACGTGCTACCCCTTTTCATCCAAGACATGACTTCAGGTACATAAAGTAGATATAAAAATCAGACATTTTCTGATAATAAATCATAATTTCACAACCTCCACATTCAGTTATCCCATATGGAGTCATGAACTGCAGTCAGGTAGGTCATTCTTCAGCATATCCAGAACATGTCACTGAAATAGTTGGAATGTTGGAAGAGGATATAGGTACAAATAAACAATTAGATGATGAATACATAGTGCATCTCTAGATTTACTTTTTATCTTGGTCCCACATAGAATCCTGATTCTAGGGTCACAATGGCTGAGACAACTAGTAGGAATTACTATCTAGGCTTGAAACTAAAGAAAAATGAAATGGAAAAAGACCCCAGGTTCATTTCTTGGAACTCTAGGTTCAAAGAGAAGGTAGGGAAATGAAATCCCCTTCCTCTCTTCATGGATCTCATAAACTCTTGTCAGTTTTAAAGACACAATATGTTCCTGCTACACAGCCAATAAAAGGTAGTGTTTCCCAGTCAAATGGCAATGGAATGCAGAGAATCAGGGTGCCTCCATATTAGGAGATTTGGGCATATTTCAAGCTCCCATTGAAGTAGTAAATGTAAAATAGTATACTTGAGATCATAAAATGAGGTTCCAAATATAATGAGAGAAATATACTCAGGCAATGTTTGATGTGGAGGGTTTCTAGGAGACTTTTAACTCAATATGAATCTATACAATATTGTGTGCAAGATAAGAAAACTAATGTAATCTTAGTTTGCATTAGAAAAACTAGTATGGTAATTCTTCCTTAGTCAGTTATGCTCTTGAATATAGTGTTTAATTCTGGGAGTCAAATTCTAGGAAGAGAATGATATACCTGTGAATAGTGATAGGAGGACAACCAGGAAGGTTATGGAGATCTTTGAATTCAGCTCTGTGCTTTATTTTAGAATCGTGATAGAACATGGAGATATTCTCCCACACTAAACTTTAGTGAAATGAAGGAGAATGTAAGGAGACAGAATAGACTTTTTAGAAGACTCCCAATTCATCTCCTCTGAGGACTGGTTTAAAAAAAATTGGGAATATTTTACTTAGGAAAAAAATGTGGGAGAGACAGGATAGGACAGCTGTTTTCAAGTTTCAAGATGACACATTGAAATAGGATTTTATATTAGAGGGCAAAATTTAGAGCAATGAACAGGGATTCCTAGAATAATGAACAAAATCTAAAAATGAACTGAGATGCCTGAGAAGATGGTGGGCTCTGCTTCACTGGTTCCAGATGATCACTTCTTGGAAATGATATAGAATGGATGACTGTTCTGTCATGGTTTAAATAAAACAGGGGTCTCTCAGGATCCATTCAGTTCTGAGATTCTGGGATTTAATGAAAGAAAATTTGTTAATAATAAAATAGGGATTCTATTTGTAAAATGGGGCTAATGATATTTTTCATAACTCCCTCATAGGATTGTTGTTTTATAAGAACAAATGAGATAGTACTCATGAAAAAGTACTTTGAGTATTAAAAAAAACCCTCAAAATCAAAAGGTCATATGTTTTTATTTTCAGAGTTTCTTGATTGGTGATTATGTCTAAGTAATTCTTTGATCTTACAAAAAGGCTGGAAAAAAGAACCTAGTAGGAGTGTGGTAGGTTGGTTTTGGAAGGCATTGTTAATGCATGCTCCCCTTAACTAGAGGAGAAAATAGGTGATGCTTTTATCTGCTTTTTCATACTAATTCTAAAGGACCTGATCACCCCTTTAAATCCATAAAGACAAGAATTTTTCCTTTTCCAGTTATGAATCAATGAACCAATTAATTATCTCTGTGTCAGGTCCTGTGTTGGGTGCTAGAGAGACAAGTACAAAGAATAATCCCAACTCAAAAGATTATAATCTATTTATTTATGAAGCTTGAATATGAATTGAATAATTACATATATATATATATATATATATACAAAATAATTTTAAAAAAACAATGTTTGTAACAATAGAGAGAGACCCAGGGATGGTCCCTGTGTACTGACAGAAATCCTCAGATATTGTCTTTAGGGAGATTTTCAGAAGAGGAAAAATTCAATTAGTATCTGAGGAAATGTAGGAATTTTACTCCACCTGGCAATACTCAACATTGCTGTTGAGCTCATCTATGCTCTATGAAAGACATGAGTCAGGAACACACGCTCAATGTTATGCCACAGGATGTGGAGACCAACCCACACAGTGAAATGATGCCAGGGGCAGGCAGGTCATCCTCCAGCATATCTGGAACATGTCACTGAAGTAGTTGGAATGTTGGAAGAGGATATAGGTACAGATAGACAATTTCCTTTGCCAGGTTCTGACACCGATTAAAGACTTCTGAAATATTTGTGGGCATCATTCAAAATAGATTATTTCTAGTGTGTTTTATAAATTCCAAATATTCTTAGAAATGGAGACTTTTGCCAATGAAGATTCAATAAAAATGGAGGAGGCACATGAGATCACTGGGAAATCATAATTGGTCCTATTCACATCATAGTAACCAATAGATATATGATCATTGTCATCTCAACACCTAAAGAATTCAGTGGTTCTAGTCACTGTTATAAGAAATAACAGTTTCAGTAACTTAAAGGACCATGTAAAGTGTAGAGATCAGGGACTTTTCTTACATCATTTTTTATGTGGCTTCAGTTCCCGAAGTCATTGGTATAGTATTCTCCTTATTCATAGATATCAATGCTCTGTGCTTGTGTGAAGGGTAGGGTAGAATTGATGAAAGCAGAAGAGAGGAGACTTACAGGCTGTTTAAGTTTCTTGGAATTTCATCAGTCACTTCAGGTTCTGCAGTCATTTTGGGCATTTCTGGCTTCCAACTTCGAGAGACAAGACAGATGATGCCATTCCCACTTCAGGTTGCCAAAGGGAAAATAAGACTTTAAGAAAAAGCCAGAATGAAAGAAGCTGGCAGTCTCTATCATGTCCCTATCCCCAAGTTGTAAAATTAGAGGATGGGTCTAATGTGAGATGTAGGATTCTTTCTCTCGACTGAGTTACCTCTCTCTCTGTAGGAGAACTTCACTCTGTATTGTCTAGCATATATTCTTCTATAATTACTTTCTCTGATTTCTGTTTTGCCATTGATTTGAATAAATGGATCTCTTTCCTAATTTCTATGTGTATTCATTGTAGAACAGTTATTTGGTGGGAATATAGTTAAGACTTGGATAAAAGCAAGGAATTCTGCTCCTCATTTATTAAGACATTGATCAGAAATTTAATTTGAACTCCCAAATCACATTCCCGGTCTAATAATAATTGAGGGAGCAGTTAGTTATAATTCTAGACCTGCTGTCATCTCTCTTAGAATAACAGGGTAGCCAAGCTTTTGGCCACCAAATATCACATTCCACAATGAATGGGCCAAATTTAGTAAGAAAAAAATAGTTTATAAAAATAAATGTTAATTCTATACTTAGATTAGAAAAAGCAGCTTCAGAAACACAGGATGGAGAAAGAATATTTAGAAACTAGTTACTCTAAAAACGTGGGGGTTTTAGTCATTTACAAATTCTGTATGAGTCAACAGTTTGACATTATTGTCAAAAACTAATGACATTCTCAGCAGAAAAGGCAAGACTATAGAGATAATTGTTTCCCTGGACTTTATTCAACTTAGTTTTCATCAGGAGTCCTGTGTTCAGCTCTGGATGCATACTTAGGAAGAACATTGATATGCTAGAATTCATCTGAAACTGGATGATTACATTGGTTAGAAGTCTTAAGTCCATGTTTTATATTTATTGGGTGAAATAACAGGGAATGTTTTGACTTGGAGTGATGGCAGGAAATATATGAAAGCTATCCTTAAACATTGTAAGATCTGTTACATAGAAGGATTAAATTCATTTGTGAATCCTTGGAAAGAAGTAGATAAGCACAATGGATGAAAGCTGGAGAGAAAGCTATTTAAGTTTTATGTAATAAAAATCTCCTAACAATAGGTGCTAAAAACCAACAAAGACTTGTTCCAGGAGAAAATGAATTTTCCTCATCTAGATGTCTTTAAATACCAGTGTTTTGGGAGTATAATAGGGTATATTCCTCCTAGCTGTGACCCTTATGATGGTCCCTTCTACATCCAGGATTCTATCATTCTAACACTTGAAGAAGAAAACAATATACTCATCTCTATCATAATCTAATAAGTCTTTATCCCCTTCCCATGCTCACCTTTGTCCTTAAGTTTGTTGTTTCTAAGATTACTTGGTTATGTATTTTTTGAGGTCCCATTTTCAATATTTTTGTTTTGGCAAAGCAAAACAAAGGCAAAATGTCTCTACATGCCACTATATAATTACATAGAAAAACAGCAGAAATCAGTCCATTAGGTCAAAATATCCAAATGATTTCTGTAACAGAAAGTATCCCAATGATTGTCTGATTTCTTGTCATTTATCATCTGTATTGTGGCATTGTAGAATAACTGACAGGCATAGTCTCCATGATCCCACAGACCTGGACAGTTGGAAACATCTGGACAACTGGTTCAATTTTAAATTTTTCATCCAGATGTTTTGCGCTGAATAGCCTTACAAGTAACTAGCACCTTGTAAATCCTTTGGCCACTGAGCTCTAAGCCTTTTTTATTTGCCAATAGCTCTACTTTGCTACATGTCTCCAAATTAGCTGTAATTATGCCTTTCCCAAAATGTTTTCATAACGAACACAATTTTCCATCCCATGGGCTAGAGAGCAGGTTTGTGTCAGCTTATAAGGATAAGCCATCCATTGGTTTATGTTAACTCTTTCTTGAGCCAATTCTCAACACTGCCATTTGGGCCACTCAGCTCTATTTGTTTGTATGCATTTGGGAAGAATGAAGATGGAGCCTGCAGCCTACATACACCCAGGGATTCCCCCAGATGTACAGTTTTAGTCCCTGATTGCACACTCTGAAAGCCATTTGGAGTCCATGGCTTCCAGCTGGAATGAAGAATCGGGGAGAAGTTGGAAGACAAATTCCTGAATATTATTGTATAAGCCAGGAGAGAGGAAGAATCAAGATGAAGTTATTTTATAATCCCTGAACTCAAAGGCCTTTATAGAGATACTACATTTCAATACTTTCATGTATATGGATACATGGACATGTATATGGACACAATCTCATTGATGTGAGCATTACTTTCATAGATGCAAATTGCATTTCATCCATGTCTTCTCATGGGATATGATCTCTCAAATATCCTTCGACATGTCAGAGGTCTTCCTCTAGATCTTTTATTTATTTATTTTACATTTTACAGGCTTGATCTGTTTCCATCCTTTGCTCTTATGACATGACCAACACAGTTCTCTTCCTCTATTTTATCTGTATTTTCTGCATAGGTCTTATACCAATTCTTACATTTAGATCATTTTAGGAATTATGTTGTGGTATATTTAAATCCACCATATATCTCTCCACTGAAATGTCAATACAATTCCATGTTAGTGAGTGATGAATAATAATGTCACTGGATGATCTCCATATTGGTCATGTAGAGCTCTCTAATGCAGAACTACATGCATGCTAACTAATAATGGTACTAATAATAGCTAGTATTTGTATAATGCTTTAAAGTTTGTGAAACACTTTACAAATATCTCTTTATCTTCAAAACAAATCTGGGAAGTAGATGCTGGTATTATCCCCAGTTTTACAGATGAGGAAACTGAGTAACTTTTTAGGGTCACATGGTTAAAGAAAGTGTTTAAAGTCAAATTTGAATTTGGGTCTTTCTGACTCCATGTTTAGCACTCTATTCTCTAGCTGCCTTTTTAAAAAAGGAAATATATATAAAACCTAGATAAAAATTACTCCAACAGGAATCAAGGACAAACTAGATATAGATTCAAAGCTCTATAAAAAGCTTAGTAGTAAGAGATTACATTATAGTTAAGCTGAACATCTTGAGAACTCCAATAAAAGAACTTCTGGGAACTATGAATTACCCTTTTACAACACGGAGTCAATTTTCTCTTGATTCTTCAAGTACTTATAGAAGATTGTATCATAGACTATGTGGGACATATTTTGTACTAATTATATTATTTTAGCAAATGCCCCCTTTCTAAAAGTAAATTGTCTTACTGACTAAATTATATCTACTGGTAACTAGTAAGGATTCATGAATAAAAGCATTAGAAAAGAATTACCAGTCCTAACATCTAAAGGCTGCTCCTAGAGTTTAAAGGAATGTAGCAGTTATGCTCTGGGCTTTGACCTCATAACTGTATGTGAAGGACAGAAGTCACCTTAAATCGTGAACTTCAGTGAGAATATCGGGGTGGGGGGGGATGAAGTGTTTCTTATTCAGGTATTATTTAGATCAAATGGCCTCTGAAGCCACTTCCAATTCAGCAAATCTGAGATTCTGGGAGTCCTATGAGTTGTGGAGTGAAATTATTTTAAAGTTGAGGAATCAGGCTTGAAGAGGTGAAAAAATGTCCCCACATACACACAATTATTAAAAGGCAGAAGCAAGATTTAAAATCAGGTTTTGTGACTCCAGTCCCAGTTCTATAGCCAATAAACCATACTGCCAAGTCATGCCATATTTAACTCACAATGTGTACTTGTATCATACCAGTGGTACTTTAGAAACTTTAGAATATAACACCAATTCTATGATAAAATGTGTCCCATGTATTTCAGCAGCTTTCCCGTGTATTCCAACAGTCCAGTAATAGAACTTCCTTGCTTTAACCTAGTAGAGCAATTTGGAACTATACCAATTAGATTAGAATATGCTTTTTTCAAGCAAAGAACCACTTATGATGGCTTCCATGACTTGGAAAAGAAATTATAGTGGAGAGAAAGTGGGATCCTGAGCTTTAAGGGATTAAGGTCTGTCTATGGAGTTAAGGGACTAGGTCTTTCTGTTGCTACAAAAATCTTTATCAACAATTCTTAATCCTTGGACAGCTTCCCCTCACCCTTTTATTCTCTTTCTAGAAATCCAAGGATTAGAAAATATACTTTCTTTTCTAATGCAACCATCTTCTTTTGCTTCCAATCATCTTTCAATTCTCCTTTGGCATAAAATGAAAAAAATTTCTCACAGTTATCTTGAGAATTACTACTTCTCTATGATGAAGTACATAATCCTTTAGATTTTGATGTGTGTGGTTTGTGTGGTTTTTTTTTTTTCTCTTGCTGGTAACAACAGGGAAACACAAAATATCTCATCCCATCTCTCCCCCATCTTCTACTTTTTCCCCAGTCACACTCTATAAGAATAGACAAAATCAAATATAGGTGACAATAGTAGGACTTTGTTCACACAAAAGATGGAGATAAGGTTCACTTACATTTCTGGTACATCATAATAATCCAATTATCTTCACTGTCTTTTATAACTAAGATCTTTCACCATCAGGCTCTTGTTCACAAGATGATAACTTTCTTCTTCCTTTTGTTGTTCATACAAATTCAAAAAGATCCTCTTCTATGGTGAAAATAGAATGACCCTCTGATGAAAGCATAGAAATAGATAGTACCTTTATGTTTCAAGGGAGAAAAATGCCTACGACTAATATTAAAAAGTTAACAAAAATTTCACTTGTTTAACAGGTTTATTTTAGCTGTGTTCAAGTGGCCTCTTGGGAGATACAAAATATTTATGCCCTGAAATTCATTATATTAGTTACTTTCCCTCAATTTTCCCTCAACATTCTGGTAGGAAGATAGGAATGTCATAGTGAGCATTTAGTTATGAGAAAAAAAGAATAATGGGAATTGAATGAGAATATTCAAAAAAAGCATTTTTTGATAATATCAATTTAGGATCACTGATCTAGATGTGGGGAAGACTTAAGTGGCCATCTGGTCCAATCCCTTCTTTAAAAAATGAAGAAGCTGAGGTCAAAGAATTTGTGGCTTGCCCTTGGTAAGGTGGGGGGGGGAGGGGAGAGGGCTGGATTGGGATCTGGATCCTCTGGCTTTAGAGTCAAATTTTTTTTCCATCTGTACTGTATGGCCTGCCACAATAATTCAAAGATTCATGATTTCATTGATGTGGGTATGCCATCTACTAATATAGATTTTAATTCTATTACGATTTAGTGTTTGGTATTTCAGAGGTTGTGGTATTGAAAAAACCACACACTAATAGGCAATGTGGACATTAGCCATCACAAATTTAGTTAGGTTTTCCCTTAGACAACAGAAGGATTGCCTATCACCTAGTTCATACTTAAAACCTTTCACATTTGGTATAATGTCAGATACTGTGCTTAGCTGGCAAATCTTTAAGAACCCAGGGTATGCTTCATGTTCTTTAAAAACACCAGGATACCATGGTGAGACATCACAGTGGGGACTGATCCTTTTTCCATTCAGGGAAAAAAAAGACTTAAGGGATCTAATTGTCTATAAGCTCATCATGAATCAGCATAGTGCTGTGGCAGTAAAAAAAAAAGTAATTAAAAGAAATGTAGTGTTCAAAGGAAGAGTGATATATGAGAGAGAGAGAGAGAGAGAGAGAGAGAGAGAGAGAGAGAGAGAGAGAGAGAGAGAAAGAGAGAAAGAGAAAGAGAGAGAGAGAGAGAAAGAAAGAAAAAGAAAGAGAGAGAGAGAGAGAGAGAGAAAGAAAGAGAGAAAAAGAAAGAGAGAGAGAGAGAGAGAGAAAGAGAGAAAGAAAGAAAGAAGAGAGAAAAAGAAAGAGAGAGAGAGAGAAAGAAGAGAGAAAAAGAAAGAGAGAGAGAGAGAGAAAGAGAGAGAAAAAGAAAGAGAGAGAGAGAGAGAGAGAGAGAGAGAGAGAGAAAGAAAGAGAGAGAGAAAGAAAGAAAGAGAGAGAGAGAAAGAAAGAGAGAAAGAGAAGAGAGAGAGAGAGAGAGAGAGAGAGAGAGAGAGAGAGAGAGAGAGAGAGAGAGAGAGAGAGAAGTGGGGGGGGGGGGAGAAGGAGGAAGGCAGGTAGGAAGGGAGGGTGAGAACTAAATCCTTACCTCAAGAGCTTCCTTTCTCTGACCCTTATCCATTCCTCTGACTACCACTGAACTGCTGAACTGGATTGTTGTTAAGTATTTCTGCTGGAATATTTAAATCCCATAGCCTCATAGAGACTGACTGATAAAACTTGAACCAATCACAAAATATTTCCTGGGTAGCATTATCTGTTTACATCCAAACATCAAAATACTTTATTCAACCCAAATCAATTAAAGGCTTGTTTGTATTCCATTGACACTTTTTTTTTTTTTTTTTGGTGATTAATTGATTGATTTAATAAAGGTAAACCCCTACTCTTACATACTGATTACATTAATTGAAGTAAGGGTCAGAATAATATTTTATAACTATTATCATATGTTTAGGTTTAGGAAACATTTTAAAAATAGTGACCTATATCTTGCCACTGGACTCTGAATGACTGGAGGAGAGAGTGAAGCTGGTGACTTTGCACAACCTTACCTCACTTAAATCCAATTCATTTGCAGGTCAACATCATCCTTCTGATGTTGATCCTTTTAGAGAATGAAGGACAAACAATAAGAACAATAGAAATGGTGAACTTGGCAATTATGAGATCTGTTTATCCCCTACTTTTCAAATGACAACTAGTAGTATGTATTTTCAACAGCTTAAATATGAAGAAAAGTGGTAAGCAATTAATTGGAGGTCAAAGACTATTTCCAAGAAACTAATTTTCTGAATTTCATGAATATATATTTTGTAAAGCATATAACAGCAAATTCCTCTTTGTCCTAGATTCACTGACTATTGGAAAGACCATATCCTTTTTAGGGAAAACTCTCACACAAAATAACCAAGAAAATTTGTATCTCTGGCTTATACCTTATTATCCAAAAAAATTTTGTCTTGTTATTCTGAAATGCAATGATGACATTATTCAGAATTGTTTTCTTTTGGAAACTTATATGAAGCCTTTATCTATCTTTTAAAAGAAATGCCATCATCACCTTTATTAATTTAGGAAATCTGTCCTTCATTGGGTTTTTATTTTATTTTATTTTTTTTGGTAGATGGTTTAAATCATAAAAAAACCCCAACAAAACCCAAAATAAACAATAACAACAAAAAAGCTCAATTTGAGATTTGGGTCTTATTCTTATTCTCTGTAAGAAACAGAGTGGATTTATAACTCCAGGAATCCAGACTTTCATCACTATAGATGGATGAGTGTTTTAGAGCATTCACCTTTAAGATATCCAGAATACAAGCTGCTGATCCTTTGTGGATTGTAAATTTCTAGAGTTGGGCTTCTTGGTTCTTGTCAGGAAGGCAAGTTTTATGATCACCATTACATTACTTCTTCTGTAGTGCTGGGAGCTGGGAGCCTCCTTCCTATTAGGAAGCCTTGTCTTGACTTTCATACCAATAAAGTTGTTCTTAGAGCAGAGTTCATCCTAATAAGCATCTTGAGAATTGCACCTGAACTAAGAAATATTTCCCCCTCTGTCTGCCCTAAGCCGCAGAATCTCAAGCAGTCTACATGCTTTGAATCTAAGACAAGGCTTACAGCCTAACAGCTTTTTTATCACCGTCCATCAAGGAGGAAAGCCTCCAGGTGGATTAGGCTGTGTATATAAGAAGCTTACAAGGTAGCAGATGTCAAATCTCAGTAAAGGTCATTCTATTAGGGCTATTCACTTTCCAGGCACAGATCTCCTTCTGGACTAGTATAAGTCTGGGACAGAGATCTTGATGTCCTGCCACGGGGCCCCCTGAATACTTCTTAAGATGAAGAGGTATGCATGGCATACACGTGTGTTGATTAAAGGCTCCTACTTGAAATGGGCCACCTGTGAAAAATATACTAGAGTAGAAAGAGGAACAAGTTTCTCCAGTTTTTGGACCTTCGCCCTATTGAATACTGGCACAGTCAGTGGATTGCCAAATGAATATAGGGAAGATGCATTAGAGGGGATGACTTAGGAAAAATAATAACCTTTAATAAAAAAAAAAAACTCCAAAGAGGGCCAAGATCCACATTATAATGGCAAACCACATGGGGGCCAAAGCTTTTCAGGGATAGAAAATTCAGTCCCTTCTGGCCTGAGAGTTGAGAGTGTTGACATGACCTCTGATTTGTTGTGTCACTTTGTCCAAGTTATCAAGACTGGAGATGCATTACTCATTTCTAGGACATTAGTGTCATATGATTCATCCAGTTTCCTGCCCAGCCAGAGACTTTTCCCATAACAAGGGCACATTTGTCTAGATAAAAACACCAGACTAGGCTAACTTTTTCCTTCAGGTAGCATAGACCAAAAACTAATTGTACTCCTATTCTTTTTTACAATGAATTGCAGTAGATTCACCATCAAGGGCAGTGCTTACATGAATAGATCTGGTTATCTGCTAGAAAAGTTCTATTTATCCTACTGGAAATCTCCTGATTGAAGAAAATATTAAGTAGTGGAAGAAATGTCACAACTTTCTATGAACTACTTACTACCTGGTTGATCTTCTTTCTAGGTCTCAGTTTTCTCATTTATAAAATGGGAATTCAGTTAAATAACTTCTGGAGTCCTTCCTTTATCTAAATCTTTGAGTAACAGAAACTAAGTTAAAGATGTTTTTATGGTAGATAGTCTCTAAAATCCCTACCAGTTCTGTGGACTTGGTGTTATGATCCAATTTAACCAGTTTTCTCTTATCCTATCCTAAATAATTAAGGTTAGTGAACCTATAAATACTTGCCCTATTTCCCCCCAAAAAATTTGACTGGGTTTTAATATGAAATCCCTCAGTACTTTGAGGACTTGTCTGATGTGTGGTACTTTAGGGAATCTATCTGTTTTTATGTACCCTAGATAGGACCCAAGAGCAAAGATTTCTAGATTTCTAATCTGCTTTTTGTTGGAGAAATAGATTTATTTATTTATTTACAGAATGTAAATTCTTTTTTTTTAAACAATCACAAAATCTAATGACATACACAGAGTCCTTAGAGCATTTTCCTTAGGTGGGCTTCTGCCATTGGAAATTATTGCTTTTGGAAGAAAGCCATATCCCTGGGAGCACTTGGGATCTGCTACTTGAAGAGCTAGCTGATTGTCAGTGTTGGTCCTATGTGCCTGTAATTAACTTGGATGCCTGGATGGTAATAGAATGAGAATGGCCAATGGTTTTCTTCCAAAGAAGGACTTGCTGGCTGAGCTCTCTGATAAAAGCAAAGCCAAATCAGGAGTTGTGTGGGACTTGAGAGGCAAATTATTTGGCTGAGCCCTGGGTATAGAGTCCCCACAGAGAAGGCCAATCTGTAACCAAATTGGGACCATAAACAGTGGATTTCTTTAGTCAGTTGGTTCTTTTTTTTTCCTTCAATTTTTTTTGCATTTTTAGTAAATTTAGTAAAAATTTAGTAAATTTTAGTAAATTGAAAAAATTGTTAGTAAATAATCACCCATCAACAGGGCCTCCTATTTCCTTTTTTATTGTGTGCCTGGGAAGTAGGCTGATTTGTACTGTTTGTGTTCGTGTATATACATGTGTATGTGTGTTCGTAGTAATATGTGTATATGTATACATGTATCAGGAGGAGTACTTTTACTCACTTGATGAATTCTGTAGAATCAGGCAATCTTCATTTCCTTCTCATTATATTGGGCCATTTTCCCTTTTCTTGGGTGATAGATGTTTAGCCACGTATACTTGTTGGATTTTCCTCTTGAAGTCATGATGACTGATGCTGGTTTAGGATTTAAAGGAAGACCTTGTTCTTTTTTAAGCTAAGGTATTTTTTGGGTCTCATTTTGGTTATGGACTAATGACAAGTCCCACATGAAAGGGTGGGTGAAATCAAGGACATTCTGGTATATTTTTAAAAACCAATGTGTAGCCCAGTGGCAATAAAGTAAACTCAGACAAATCAAATGAAATAAAGAGGAAATTTAAAGATTCTTTAAAGAAATAACAATACTAATTAATAATAATAATGACCAAAGGTAAAAAATGTTCTTATGCCAACATCTAGATAATATTTTACAGTTTTTAAAGCTTTTTCTTCATAATGAATCTATTTGATGAATTTAATTGAATTGTTTCATTCCATTCATTCTACTTTTGCTTACCTCAGTAAAGTTGTATTTCAAAAAAATACTGGGGATAAAAAAGGACTTGCTTTTGAATGAAATGAAGAAGGACAGTATGAAGGTGATTTACAGAACTTTGGACTTACAGAGAAGGCCAGAGATTGGATTTAGGAAAGGAAAGTTAGGACACTTAAAAGAAAAATCAAAGGAGAGCAACATGAATTGAAAGAAAAAAAAAGTCTTACTCTGAAGACAGACAAGAAATCTGAGACCTGGAAGAGAAGGGGAGAGTAGTTGATAAAGTAATTCAAGATAAGAGGTTAGTGAGAGAAAGAGAAAAAAAAAGTTGGGTGGGTCCCATCAAGTTCTTAAAAGGTGATAGAGTGTAAATGTATTAATGGTGTGTTTATGAGGTAAGCTTTTAATGCCCACAAATAATTTTTAAAAATTGGAGACTGATGATATCAATCAGAATGAAGAAAAGAGGAATTTTACAGAGACTTTATTAAGCCTCTGATGTTTGTATTCTTGTTGCTGCCAAATGGCTGTTGTCATTCGGCAAAATGAAATCTGGTCTTTTTAGTACAGAAGGTTAAAAAGCTCAAGAGATGTCTGTTTTCTAGGTCAGACATTTCAAACACATAGCCCCCAGGAAGCATGTGGCCCTCAACATTCCAGAGGGTTGTCCAAACCAGATTAAGATGTAAGTGGGAAATATTTAACTAGCTAAATAAAAATACAATAAAATGTAGATAATGTTAATATGTATGATTAAAAAAACAAAAACTATTTTAAAAAAATCAATATTATACCTTTGGTACAGTTCAGTTG